>NC_084821.1:59800151-59882432 GCF_958449725.1 Rosa rugosa | reverse complement strand
TGCATACCTAGAGCTAGGTTGCACGTGAAGGGGCGTGTTGGAGAGGAAAGATCTCACATTGGAAAAGTGACAAAATATAATATAACTTATAAGTAGGGGTGGCCAAACGAAACCGAAAACCGAAAAAAAACCGCACCGAAAACCGAACCGTAGCCGAAAAAAAAACCGAACCGAAAAAAACCGAACCGAAACAAAAAAACCGAGCCGAACCGATTATGTTCGGTTCGGTTTTCGGTTTCGGCTAGGTGAAAACCGAACCGAACCGAAATATTGTGAAATTTTATGACCACGGTTTACCAATCCGATCGGGTTCGAAACTATTGTGAAATTTGCTAAATTTTTTACCACACGCATAATTTATTGTAATCATCGCATCCAACGGTCAGTTTTTTATTTTCTTTGAATTTATAGAGGTTTCTCTTTGGAGTGTATGATATATAAATATAGGTTTATAAGAGTAACTAAGTTTGACCTAGTTGATCGAATTCGAAACGATAACCAAATTGGCCAGATTTTTTACAACCACCATAAAACATTACAATCTCTCCATCGAGTGGTTGGTTTCTCTAAATTCATTTTTCTCTTCATGGTTGCTTTAGAATGAACCTCAATAATTTAAATACAATATATAAGTCATACTACTTTAGGAGACAAATTGGTATAGGCCAATGTATTGGTAATTAAAATTGAAATTTTTATCTTATGTCAACGCACATCCATCAATGAAATATTTACAAACATGATGTAAAAAAATAAGCACGTTTCGCGGTCGTCACTTCATTGGTCAACCAAGAAAACATACAAGTAACTACGGTTGACCAATCCGATCGGGTTCGAAACTATTGTGAAATTTGCTAAATTTTTAACCACACGCATAATTTATTGTAATAATCGCATCCAACGGTCGGTTTTTTTATTTTCTTTGAATTTATAGAGGTTTCTCTTTGGAGTGTATGATATATAAATATAAGTTTATAAGAGTAACTAAGTTTGACCTAGTTGATCGAATTCGAAACGAGAACCAAATTGGCCGGATTTTTTACAACCACCATAAAACATTACAATCTCTTCATCGAGTGGTTGGTTTCTCCAAATTCATTTTTCTCTTCATGGTTGCTTTAGAATGAACCTCAATAATTTAAATACAATATATAAGTCATACTACTTTAGGAGACAAATTGGTATATATATGCCAATGTATTGGTAATTAAAATTAAAATTTTTATCTTATGTCAACGCACATCCATCAATGAAATATTTACAAACATGATGTAAAAAAATAAGCATGTTTCGCGGTCGTCACTTCATTGGTGAACCAAGAAAACATACAAGTGACTACGGTTGACCAATCCGATCGGATTCGAAACTATTGTGAAATTTGCTAAATTTTTAACCACACGCATAATTTATTGTAATAATCGCATCCAACGGTTGGTTTTTTTATTTTCTTTGAATTTATAGAGGTTTCTCTTTGGAGTGTATGATATATAAATATAGCTTTATAAGAGTAACTAAGTTTGACCTAGTTGATCGAATTCGAAACAAGAACCAAAGCTATTAAGCCAACCATTTCATATAATGAAGCTTTGAAATTTGATTATGAACTACGAAGCAAAATTGTTTTATTGAAAGAAAAAAAAAAAACCGAAAAAAAAACCGAACCGAACCGAAAAATACACAAACCGAACCGAACCGAACCGACAATTCGGTTCGGTTTTCGGTTTCGGCCTAAAACCGAACCGATCGGAACCGAACCCACCCCTACTTATAAGTGGGTGACTCTTACCTAATTGGACCGAGGCCTTTTGTGATTAAAACCCAACACCTATCGGGTGGTTAAGTTGGGACAGTATCGGTACAATCGTGGGCCACGGGCCACGCTTGTCGCTGTTTAACACTTGTGGTTTGCATGTTGGTATGTGTTATGGGCACACCCGTAGAATGTGATGACATTGCAAAAACATGCTAAACCTTGTTAACACAATTTTTTCTTGAAATTTTCTTGTATTATAACCTCACTACTTGTGAACATGATTTTTTAGGACCAATTTCAATTGACGGAACACCGATATCTCACATGAATTTTTTTATAAGTTTTATTGTTTTCAGACTTTGAAAAATTGTAAAAAAAATAATAATTGCATTGTGATTTTGGTGAAGTGCTCAAAAATCATTATTTGAATTTAAATGTGAAAAAATCTTGGTGAGAAAATAATAACATACTATTTTGGCTAAAAATCGTGTGCTATAATCCATGATTTTGAGTAAGAAAATGGTCTTGAAGAACTTTTTTTTTTTTTCTTTTTAAGTTATGGGGTCCAATTTTAAAAAAAAATTGGAGCATGAATTGCATTTAGTTTATTATTTTTAAATTTATATTTTTCTTTTTGCCTTGAAAATAAAAAAATAGTTTTTATTTTTTTTTAATCGGGAGTGAGGTAGCAAATCACCTCGATTACGTTAGCGAGTTAGTAACACACCCACCCAGACAGTATTCGGACTGAGGTCCACGAGGATATCCCAGCAAACCCAGACTAATCTTCCGCCGCAGGAGCACGAACTCGTAGGCTCCTCAAACCATATTTTTATACTTAATTTAGTAAATAGTTATAAATTTTTTGCATCTACACCCCCTATCTTTGGTTAGATCGGGGTGCACATTGGCACGTTCGGGAGGAGAGAGCGGGGGCTAGTAACAACTTAGATTACACTTCTTTAAAGAATCCGGAAAACCTGTGTGTTAATTTTATTCAACCAATTTAGTTGTTTAAGCCCTGCGTGGTCAAATCATGGATTTCATAAGGAGCTGAAGAGATTGCTGAAACATATATGCCTGTAGTTTGGAAGAGATCGAAACAACTTAGAAATCAAACCGAGGCTGCTGCAATGCTGTAATGTCTGAACTTTTATGAATGTGAGTGTATATAACTATATAAGATCGTGTGTATATTGTGTTAAAGTTCATATATTTTACTGAGTTTACCATTTCTTTGACAGTCGCTTAAGCTTTTGTCAGCCATGCATGGCTGCCGTCTGCTTGGATAAGAAGCCAAATAATATAGAGAAAGTTCTCCTCTTTAGGATGGAACTGGAGCTCCTCTTGCCTCAACCACTTGGGATGAGGTACTATCTTCTCTGTGATTTGATCCATAAATATCATGCATCAGATTGATTTCTAATTAAGGATTAAATCTGAAATAGGTTTCTGTAAGAGACACCTTGATTAAACCAGTGCAGTGCAAGCCCTTGTGGAAGCAGTTGAAAGAAGAGACTGCCGGTATTGTCAATCAAGCTGATTGGTATACTTTCTGGTCAGTTGTACCAAGCACTGTTGTGTGATGAATTCCTCAGTTTGAACCAGGAAAGCTGCTACTTGATTAAGGAACCAAGTCAAAGTCTTTCAAATTATTGTACGAGTGGACCGATAACATCAAATAAAGTATTCAAAGGTCTCAACTCAAGCTAGGTTTCCTCTTGGCTGGTGTACCTGTTTGTTCGTCTATCACATAAGTACCTTGCATAATATCACCTTGCAGATTTCAGATCAAATCAAAAATCGTTTTAACAATCTGATTGTACAAAACAAGTAAACGGAGTGTCGCCGGATTTGTTTCCGTGCGGCAACATAGTAGGAAAACTGTGCTATTTGTAATTATGCTTATTCGTGATAGAGTAATCTTTCCGTTATGTCACTGCTTTGTCAAAGCAAATAGAGTAGCCGGTTGTGCACTCTTTGCTAGTTGATGCTTGTTAGTATACATAGATTTAGTGGAGACTCCTGATATTATTTCAGGTTGTTCTCTTAACACTTATTGTAATCTGGGGTTCAGGCTTTACGTCCCCCCCCCCCCATGTATTCTGCAATTTCATTAATCAAGGCTTGAGAGCAGCCGCACCAGCCCCCTTTAAAAAAAAAAACAAGTAAACGGTTTCAACAATAATTAGGATCAAAATAACTAAAATAAATATTTTTGATTTGGTCCACTATTTATGATCCCACCTTTATTTGTTTATTTATTTATCAATCAATAACTTGGATGTCAATCCATTAAAGAAAAATGTAGTTTACCATATACAAGTGTTATTTAGCCCGAGTTTCTCCAGGGGCGGACCGAAATCGACTGGACGATTAATGAGACCAGAGTCAGGGAACCAACCCTGATGACGACTTGTGCGCAAAAAAGAAAGCGAGAGCACCTTTCTAAACTTGCAAGCGTACTCCCCAAGGTACTTTTAAGCATCAGACGCTATTGAAAGTAAAGTTGAAGTACATCAACTGAGATATATCTTGGCCTTTCTGTTGACCATAAGTAAGAACAATAAGAATAAAAGGATGCCAAATTTCAATAAGCTAATGTGCAATTTAACTCTAAGCAAGAAGATATGCCCTAGAAGGGTGGGGGCACAAATGACCTGCACAATCCCAGCACACGAATGTTGATCTAAAACCCAAATCCATGTCCAATTGTGACCTAAATCCACTTAAGACAGGCCACAAACCATCTCCAGTCCCCACTGCCCCCAACAAGTTTACCGACATGTTCAACTCAAATTGAAGAGGATACTAATTACGATTAGAGAATGATTTTTTACTTTTGTGCTAACTCAGAAAGGAGACGATCTGCAGGGTGCAAAAATTGAAACAGACCAAGACACAATGCGAAGGAAAAGTTAAATGTGACGAAATCCATGTTGATCATGCAAAGATTAATTCATCACTCGAAAGTAATGCCAATGAAAAAATGACTAGTAAAGTTAAGCTTCTGCAAAAATTTCAAAGTTCAAAATGTGCTGCAAATTTCAAAAGTTGAAAAGTCTCTAAAGCTCATTCATCTTTCCATTCCTTGTTCGCAGCAGAACAGACCATTGCAAGTGGTTCTGAGCATAACAGGCTGAGGCAAGAAACTGAGGTTTCAACTAGGAATAACCTGCCTCCATCGAACCTGAGGTTTGGACACAAAAATTGACCATATGAAGTTCATGTCCACCTCCTTTAACCCAACAATCTTTAGCTTCGAAACTCTTTGATGGCCAAGCTTATCAATAATGGACCTAACATTTAATAGCAGATAATTGGAGTATTAGCTTGATTGCATACCATCCAAAGTAGAGCATGCTGAAGTAGAACTAGTATTGTGGTAAGAGGGAAAAAAAAATGTGTAAAGGAAATCCATAAAAAAGAAGAAACACATTACACTATTTGCAAAGCAACAAAAGAAAAATAGTACGCAAAAAAAAAAAGAAGGGAAAAGAATAGATCAGGTAGATACTATCTTGAATAAGGCTGTCAGTGAGACTATAAAACTGCCTAATGGCATACAGTGAAAGCCTTAAAATAGTCACTAGCCATATACAGTGCATTCTAATATATGCAAAAGCCATGGCACGTTGGTAACTGTCTAGAAATATATCAACAAAATAAAAAGATAAAAAGATGGTTTTTACCTGGCAATTTTATCTCCACTTTTACTATAGGATCTCAGTATGACCGCAGGTGTTCCTTCATTGCAAATGGAAATGAAAAATAGGAATGTTACTGTCTGATGAAGATTTGGAAAGCCAATTCAATGTCATTGAAATTTATAGGAAAATACCACTGAGATGCATCCCTGAACCTGAACATAAATTACTTTCCATAAAGGAACATTGTCTACAAATGATTCAATGTCATCTTATATATGCATACCTTTTTTTGCAGAACATTGTTTACAAATGATTCCTTCTCAGTAGTGGGCAATGACGAAGGCCAACCAATCTGCAAAGCAGATAAAAAATTAAAAAAAGCGAATATAGATTGAAGTAAAGTTTCAAAGAGCTAAACTAAGATATTCACGCTTCCAAAGACAACAAAACAGGAACTCACCTGACTAAAATACATAATCAGCATCTTTTCCTTGTACCAGCACACTTCCTGAAAAATTAACATAAAACTGCAATGAACAACTTCAGATTGTCAAAGTAGATAACCTTTATGCAGACATTTCAACATTTTAAACCAACTAAGTGGGAAGGTGTGGCAGGTTGGAGAGAAAAAGTAGGTATTTTGAGACACAAGCATATGACTCTCCATATGAAGAAACTTTTATGACCCAGATGCACACACAGAAATGCTGTTGTAATTCAAATAACTCAGATTGTTGAGATTACGAGCAAATCACAAGACAGACAAAGAAATTCAAGTGGCCCATACTAGACTCAAGTAGCAATTTCAACTTTAGGAGGGTCTCATTCAGATCAAAAGATAACTTCCAAAACATAATAGTAAAATGCTTGGGGAGAATCATTGCTCGTAACTTTTATGTCACACCTTAGGAGGTCTGTATAAACAGGTTCACTCCAATTGCACAGTCAAGCCCAAGCTTTTTAAAAACTGATAGTAACAGAAGAGAACATAGTGAGATAAACACATAATGTACTTCATCGTTCCATGAAAGTTCCATAAAATTACTGCATCGCACCTACATTGAATGTCTGGTGGTTACCCAAGTGATATACATCCATAGAACCCTGAAACAAAAGATAGTGCATCAAGAAAAAGTCTCTGAGCACAACTGCCATCAACTTAATCAGCTTGATAGAGTTAGAATCTAAAAAAGAATATAGATAACAGAACCCTTATGCCTGTGTCCAAGTTGACACCAGATGTGAGACAGTAGTAGATAACTTAAATATTAGATTAAGTTGATCAAGATAGACATTATTTAAGGAAATGTAACTAGCCCATGACTTAAGGTCTATAATTCAACTAGAAGCTATGTTATGATCAAATGAAACAATGTCAACCACACATGCACCAAGTGAAAAAAAAAAAAAAAAAAAACTCATGTAAAACTGTAAACTTGATGCAGATTACGGTGAAGTCATCACCTTTAAGAACACCATTCAATTCAAGGCTGAATAAATCAATCAAACAACTTGGGTGTGAGAAAAAGAGAATGTTACCCGTCAACTTCAAGAAGAACGGCGAGTTGTGCAGATGGGTTCTGGTAGTTGGCGCCGGAAAGTGAGCTGAAAGCATTGAAGCGATGAAAGTGGCGACATTTTCCAGGAAAGGTTGAGTTTTTTGGGAAAGTTGGCGAAAATGGAGAGGGCAAGTTGAGATGGTTCTTGGGTAAAGCAAAGAGGTGAAGTTGGTATGGTGAAAGATGGTTGAAAAAGACTGAGGCCTCAGAATTGAGCAGGAAGCGAATTCCATGGCCATTGGTGTGTTGGTCCACTGGGAGTCCACAGTGTTTGATTAACAGCTTAACGGAGCACCATAAAATCTCAGTTCTTCATATGAAATGACTGTTGGTCCTCTTTTGGATTTGCCAGAGGTGAAATTCAACAAACCCTGCCCCATCCATGTTAGATTTGTGCCCACCCTTGGACTGATTCCTCATTGTACGCAGAAAGAAGCAAAGGAGCACCTCCATCCAGTTCTTGATATGAAATGACTTTCTTCTTTGAGCCCATTAGCTCCATTTACTGTACAAGCTCTTGCAGAGCCTGACTGTTCAGGTTTTATGCTTTCGTCTCCATTTCTCAATGAATTTAACTGTTTAGACTCTGTCACTGTAGCCCTACCATCACTCTCCCCCGCTCACAGCACCATTTTTGCCAGCATGAATTTTTGCCTTCACAACATCTTCAGTATCCTCTGCAACCTGAGGCCGAGGAGGGAAACCAAGCACTGGCTCAAGGAAGGTTGTCCATATCTTCATAACTTTGTCCAATTGCTCGGTCTGCAAACTTCTCCACAAAACTATTTGATGGGTTGATACAGATCTTCATGGATGTCCGGATCAGGGTACTCGAATTCCAAATTTGGAATAATATGTCGTCTATTTCCAGCAGCAATAGCAAGAAGAACACCATCTTCCTTCCGCTTCTTCTCACTCATCTCTTTAATCTCCGCCAACAAGGCTGAAAAAATTTGTCCCCATCCACGGAGGAAGAGGAAGTAAGAATTAATTTTTACAAGTGGAAAGAGCAATTCCAAACCAATGGAAGACAGTAACTTTTCAATATTCTAAGCAGCAATGGAAAACCAAAGGCTGCTTAATTAATAGGGAGCCGTACTATAAAACAAGAGACTCAAGTATCACGATCTGTACACATGGCAGAGTATCACGTTTGCGGTAGTTACCTTTGGTGCTTAAGCTCTTTGAGTCCTGTTGCTTGAAGTAGAAGCTACGATGATCAAGTGACTTGTGATAGTTTTTCGCATATATATATATCACCCCAGATTTTGTTAAAGTCAGAGCGACACCTTGCCCACTCTTCTTGCTTTCGCTTCAAGCGCGTTAATATAACAGGCAAAGCTAGTGGAGCATTTTTCCTCAACACACCCATAACATCTAGCCTGTGGTCACCATACAATCGCTCAACGCACCTTAGAGCTAAATGAACAGAGAAGAAAAGGACAATCAGCAATTGAAACCAGATCAGAAATGAAAAGAGGTATTCCTCAAATCAGTTAATAAAAAAAAACCTATGAAGTATTCTTCTACACGGATTGGACTCTCAGTCTTAATGGTATTGTTGTTGATCTTTTCTAATAGTTCTTCCACACGCTTGGTCGTTACATTCGCAGACTCTTAACAGCATATCTAATCCAAACCTGAGAAAAAGCCATACAACCAAAAATTGGAAATCCTTTCCAGGCAATTGGTACTGCAATAGAGAGAAGGGAAAAAAAAGGTGGAAATAAACCACAAGCACAACTTATGACATCTCAAATGGAATTCTCACAAAGAAAATATAGGTTTCAGAATTTAAGCCAAAAATGACAATGAAAATGAACCAATTAACAGTAATTCAGCCAACCTGCATGAGATTCAAACTGTTAGTTTACCAAACAATATGACCTAAAATGTACATATGTGCTACCTGTGCTCATCTCATTTCCTGATGCTCGTATGCCTCCTCAGGACATGCCCAGTCACCAACACCAGCTTTTCCCTTGCACTCGGTATTTGTAGACATTGCAATTTATTGTGTCCATACAGATTCTGGGGTCTCAGTAGCTCTGACCTCAGGTCCCTAAAAACTAATAGCAAGCCATTCCGGAAGAAACCTCTTTGACAATCTTGGACTATAATTAGTGACATCACTTGCGGGATGTCAAAATAACTTAACTAGTCAAGCACTTCATTCGCTGCCAGAAAATACAATAACGTGTGTGTTATCAAGCAGGTATCAATAAGAGAAACAACAAATTAATGAATAACCCAAAGTGGTACCTGTAACATGTGCGGGACATGGTGAAGTCCATATTCACATCATTGTCCCACATAAAATCGAACAGTCTGAAGGAGACATCTGGGAAGAGATCAAGAACGACCTCTCCTATTTGGCGTTTGTTGAAGAAATCATCAGGAGGGGGCACGTCTTTCATTACATTCTCGTTAAAGTGCGTAATGCCATTTCTAACCAGCTCTGCTTCATCGACAGCATCATCCTCATAATGCCTGAAGCAATAAGCTCTCCAGAAGTAATCATCCTCCCAGCAGGTCCAAAACAAGTCACTTATCGAACGCCAGGCATCCCATCGGGTATAAGCATCAGTCCAGTTTTCTTTGAAGCCTTCATGGTCGAATTTAATGTTCCGCAAATTCCACACTGCCATGGCAGGTAAATCGCATAGTTCCTCCTCCGTCTAGAAAAACAGGTGGAAATTGTGTGTGTGGAAGCATAACCTCGGATGTAAGAAGCTGACTAGGTATAATGTCAGGGTGCGTGACAATCAAGCTTACCTACCTCAGGAAGGCTGTTTTGGGACAGGGAGGATTACCCTCAGATATTTCTGGAGTTTCTCCAAGACGTATTCGACCCTGTTGAGGATGTGCATGACTCAAATGACAATGAGTATGCATCAGTCATAAGGGCCCGGGAAGATTTATACAAGAAGCTCCGGGAAGATTTATGCATGACTCTGTGTGTGTGTGTCTTTGGGTTAGAGAGCTTCTTGTATAAATCTTCTCGGGCCCTTATGACTGATGCATACTCATTGTCATCTAAGTCATGCACATCCTCAACAGGGTCGAATACGTCTTGGAGAAACTCCAGAAATATCTGAGGGTAATCCTCCCTGTCAAGCTTGATTGTCACGCACCCTGACATTATACCTAGTCAGTTTCTTACATCCGAGGTTATGCTTCCACACACACAATTTCCACCTGTTTTTCCAGACGGAGGAGGAACTATGCGATTTCCCTGCCATGGCAGTGTGGAATTTGCGGAACATTAAATTCGACCATGAAGGCTTCAAAAGAAAACTGGACTGATGCTTATACCCGATGGGATGCCTGGCGTTCGAGGAGTGACCAGAAAAGCCTTCGTGAGGTAGGTAAGCTTGATTGTCACGCACCCTGACACACATTAAACCTAGTCAGCTTCTTACCTCCGAGGTTATGCTTCCACCTATATATGAGGGCATTCAGCACGTCTCTGAGACACAGAAAAGGTTAAGTGGATGAGAAGACCACAACTCTTTACCTCTAGTCTATATTCCATACATTATCATTACTGAGAGGAGAGAATATCAGCTCACAGTAAAGAAAACAAAAACCACAATTTGTTCATATAGTGTGAGACGGAGACGAGAATCTCATCGTAAAGAAAACATAAACCCACAATTTGTTCATATAGTGCGAGAATCTCCTAGTAAAGAAAACAAAAACCCACTGCAAGAATCGAGAACAAAGAAAAACAAAAGCCCGCATCATATAATCCAATTTACCTGGACAGCTTCTGTAGCAAAGGCTTTGCTACATCGCATAGGAAATCGCCATTCGAATTGTACAATCTATAATAAGATTTCCTTCCCAGCACATCCTTGAAAAATCTAACCAGCTTGCCGCCGGCGTGACGCTTCGCTTCACCATGGTTACAGAATTGACCGGAATAGGTTTTCGATTCTTGGGTTTCTGTGTTGGGGCTTAGGGTTTTGAACGGTGAATTTAGGGGGAAAGACCGAAAGAGGAAACAGGCAAAAATGAATTGAGAGAGACTGACCCAAAAGTCAAAAAGAGTCGTGGCCCCCAAAATCCTTCGCCTTTTTTTTTTTTTTTTTTTTGGGTTTCTGAACCACCCTCCCAAAGTCGAGACTCATTTTGAGTCCAGTCCCAAAACCCGATCCAAAATGGATCGAGTTTTAAGTCCGGAAGCCATTACGAAGTTGTGGGCCACTGACCGGATCCCCGTCAATTCAGTTTAAAGCCACAGAGACGTTACATCGACGCGCTAAATGGCGACTAGAATCTCTAACCGCGAAAAACGACCCAAAAAACAAAAAAGGGTTGGAGAGCCGCGACATCTTAGAGGGGGGAGGATGGAATGAAATGAAGAATTAGTGTTAAATGTGTCCCCACAAGATAGGTTGGTTTGGCACTATGATGTTAAGGGGAGGTTCACCACCAAAGCTGCTTATAAATTGGCTTATGAGCTAGTACATGATTCCGTTTTGGGTGCTACTACTTCGGATCTCACCACTTCTTTTTGGAAGAACATTTGGTTTGCTAAGGTTCCCGGTAAAGTTAAGGTGCATATTTGGAAGGCTTGTTCGGGAATTCTACCAACCGTCTCTCAACTATTTTCTCGTCATATTTATCTACAAGATGGTTGTATGCAGTGGCGGAGCCACGTTGGGGCCCAGTGGGTCCCGTGACCCACTGAGTTTTTTTTTTTTTTTAATTCGGAAGTATGTAGTCAAGGTACATATATATGCTGGTTTGTTTAATTACCATGTGGAATGCCTATCCCAGTGGTTTTTGTTTTAGTCAGCAACAATTTGGTCTAGGTTCGAAACTCACTGGTTAGTTTTTTTGGTTTTTATTGTTTGGGTTTGAATATTTTATATGTAATACATATTATTCTTTTGGATATTAAGTTATTAACACTTAGTTCTACTTTTGAATAAATTTTCAAAAAAATTAATGTAGTTATAAAAATTTAATATAGTTATTAGCTTATTACTTTAGACAATTTACAACAAATCACTTTAATTTTTTTTAAAACTTTTTTTATGAAGTATTAATATTTTGTAAGTGCCCCACTTAAAGTTAAATCCTGGCTCCGCCACTGGTTGTATGTTCTGCAATAATGATGATGAGTCTATTACACATTTACACATGCTCAAAGGGATTGTCCTTTCGTGCAGTCTATCCTGATCTCCTTCCAGATTTTTACTCCCATTCTGCATCTAGCTTCTAATATTGCTTCTCTCATGGATTGGCTACTTGCATGTTCTGAAATCCTAGCAAAGGGAGATTTTGCTCTACTTCTCTTCACTTTATGGATGATATGGAAATTAAGAGCGTAATAGGAGGGTGTGGAAGGGAAAGGCTATGGGCATGCAACAAGTTGCATTCCAGGCTTCCCATAATTATCAACTATTCCAACAAGCTGTTAGCTCGGTCACTTCATCTTCGAGGGCGGGGAGAGTTCCGGTTCCGTGGAAGCTACCATCAGTTGGTTGGTTGAAAGCAAACTTTGATGGTGCTTTCAATGGTCTCTCGAGAACAGGTGGTATTGGTGTGGTGGTGAGAGACTATATATTGGTGACATCGTTGGAGGGGTATGTATGCATGTTGCTTCTGTTTCTTCACCGGTTGAAATTGAAGCCTTGGCTGCTAGAGCAACTTGTGCTTTGGCTGTGCAATTTCAGCTTGCTCCTATCAGTTTTGAAGGGGATTGTCTGCAGGTCATCCAAGCTATAATGGCTAGAGAGGAGGACACATCTATTTGGGGTCGGATAATTGATGACGCTGTGTTCTATTTAAACCAGCTACCTGGCTCTTCATTCTCCCATGTATATAGGGAGTCCAATTCTGCTGCAGATAAGCTTGCTAGACTAGCTCTTTTTAGTCAAGTTAATGTTTCTTGGTCTGGCTCTATTCCTATAGAGGTCAGGGGGTTTGTTGCCTCACATTGTATGTTCTAATTACTGTTAGCTAATAAAGTTTGACGTCTTCCTTAAAAAAAAAATTTGGCGCCATAAAAAATGATAGTATTTCACTATTTGTCCACTGAGTTATGTTCGAAGAATTAATTGGTTAATATGTCCTTCAATTCACATACATCAGGAGAGGAATTTCATAGTGAACTCCTTCATTATAAAAGCTTTAGTCTAGTGGTAGTTACGGGTTATCACCTAAATATTTTGATCATGCAGGTTGCTGAACTGAGAAAGCGCCTTTTCCATTCCATTTCTCCGAGAGGGCCTGCTGATGATAGCCAAATGTGTTGTAGCTGCCTCGGGATTTTCTCTTAGTGCACAAAACATTTGGAAAATAATAAAAGAGAACAAGGACCTGGATCTTCCTTCTCACCAGGTTTGCTAATTAGTTTCCTCTTCTTTTCCATCAAAAATTCTATAAAACAAATCCGTATGTCATACACATATTTACAAATGTAACAACCAAATTTATTGTCAAAATGGTAAACTGAGTAATCTTAGTTTTATTATGTATAATCTTAATTCTATTAATTTTGTGGGGCTTGGACTTCACTTTGTTAAGAAGTCCAAGCCCCACCGAACTTGGAATCCTGAATCCGCCACAAATCATTGGTTTTGAGATTGATAAAAGGAAGAGTTTCCGAAATGGTGCAAAATTTAAGGGAAACTGCAAGAAATGTGGTGGTGACAAAAGCAAGAGAAGAGGCCGGGAATGTTCTGACGCACATGAACAATCGGTATGTAGTAAACTTGTCAATCAATTATCTACGCGTTCTCTTCTTATTTCCTCGTCATTTTAATTGGTTGCTTACCAATTTGTTGATTTTTTTCTCATTCAGGTTTTTAAGAGTCTTTAGTTATGATAATTGATACGGTGTATATATCTTTACTTCGAACTTCGAAGAGGGAAATGAACCTCAACTCTACCGACATAGGATGGGATGGAGTTGACATAGAGATGGAGAGATCCCAATTTGATTTCAGGTGACTAAAACACAAACAAAAAGCATACAAACTTTACAACATTGTGGTGACTAAATGCATCCGGATTCGATTTCTTTTTAACCTCTCTAGGCCTCTATAATTTATACAGTAAACAAAATAGCAGAATGCACAACATCATACCCATCGCAAGGGGAAGACATTAGACTTGGTTGGAACATATATATGCATCATTGCGTCTTCGCTAATTGCTTCATCAACCCCTTGATAATCTTTCCAAACCACATCAAGTTCATTATTGCTAGCACCGCTGGTACGGCAAAGACCAACAGATATCCAAAGGGGTGCATCTGGATGACCTGCCCATCCAATAAGTACATTAGTAATGAGATAAACTGACACTCCGAGCTTATTTAGGAATTTCAGTGGTACATATTTTCTGGACTTGCAACTTACCTGATCATAGTGCAAGTAAACATGGTAAAACATGTAACCGAACAGCAGAATTCTTGCCCCCTGCATTGTATAAAGGCATGATTAACACAGACTGATACTACATAACTAAATGGAAAACCCAGCATTGGCATTTTCAGAGAAGCGTAGTCTGTCTATATGAGTTACATGTTGGGCATCAAAGCTTGAAATCTAATCATAAAAAATTTATCAAAAAAAGATGGGTCCAATTCAATAGGAGTTTAACTGACCAGCCATGAAAAAAATATCACAATGCCGTTAATGAGATATGCGCTGGACCTCTTCATACCAGCTGTATCAAGATACCTTCATGCAACCAAAAATCATATTAGACACGAAAACCTACACTGAAATACAATCTTATAAATTCTCATACAATCTTACCGAAAATCCGAAATACAATCATATCAAACTTACCATCTCATATTGATCTCTGGAGTAGTGATCTCAGAGATGAGGATCATGTATGTATAAAGTTGCCCTTCCCCAGAAAACATTGAGTATGCTACTGCAATTCCAGAAAGTGAGTGATGGAGGACCTGAAATTGAATGCCACCATATTATGAGTTATGCAGCCTCGGAAGAAGTTACTCATCTAGAAACAAAGATTTGTGTATATGATGCTGAAGCAAACATGTTTTTCTCTTTTCCTCTTTTCTTCTTTCCGGTTAGCTGTTGTGCAACCAAGGAAATCAGAGTTGAGAATTGTTCTAACATTGGTTTATGATACTTCTGACCCAGATGTCAAGAATGTAAGAACAAAAAGGAGACGTGCACCTATAGGCAAGAAACATATACATGTGAACAATTGTTTTCCATAGAAAATACTACTTACATACTCCATTCCACCTAAAGAAGGGTATAGCCACAGTAGCATTCCTAGATCCGCACAGAAGTACCCAACAGAAACCTGTCATAAATAATTGTAATTAGGTGCCTTTTTAAAAAGAAACAATTCAGGACAATCAAACTGAAATGTATATCTAGGTTAAAGCAAACCCAATACAATAAAATCCAAATCACTCGTCAATCCTTGAAAGAAATTGGCTCATCGGTTTATTTCTATCCGCATCTAAGCATGGTCAGATGATGACCCATCATGGTATCATAAACATCTGGAAAATAAAGTTTACATGAAAATGCAGAAGATGCATGGGTGACTTGAGAATTAATTAAGATTACAAAGTATGCATTACAAACCCTTTCAAATTTTCAATATTATAACAATTCCACAAACTTAATAGTACACCAGCAGTGTGCAAATTACAAATAAGGTGTAACAGAAGTACAACATAAAGCATGTAGACTTGATCACAAATTGAATGCTCCACTCTCTAGAAAAACAGATTACTCCTTGATTCTTTTGTAGCCAAATCTTTATCAATCAAACACAATGGAGGAATCCAACTTTATAATGTTACTTAAGTTTCTCAACGACCAGCTGAGAAGTGATGTTATGAGTTCCATCTTCAATTCAAGTCCCCAAACTCCTTGAGGTATGCCACTTCTAACTTTTAGCTTTAGAAGCCTCCTATCTAAGGTTTTCTTAGCTGTTTTTTATTATTACTTTTTCTTTTTAAGAAAGGTGTACTTCATAA
The DNA here is from genome assembly GCF_958449725.1 of Rosa rugosa. Taxonomy (NCBI): domain Eukaryota; kingdom Viridiplantae; phylum Streptophyta; class Magnoliopsida; order Rosales; family Rosaceae; genus Rosa; species Rosa rugosa. The sequence goes on along the minus strand of NC_084821.1, from coordinate 59,866,478 downwards.
TAGTTCTACACTGTTCAGATCAAGAATTGCCAATCTATTGAGAATTTCTTGGTCCAACCAATTACCAATTCACTGGGGTTAGAAGCGTTTAAATCAAAGTGCGGGAGTAGATATTATGCCAAGTCAATACTTCATACAGTTCGACCAGAAGGTCTGCTAAGAGTTTAAACTGAACAAAGCCAAAATGTCCTCAATATTAAAAAGCTGCTACAAAGCTTGAACTCCACATAAAAGTGGCTATAACTAAAATGCATCCAAAATATTTTCAAAAGAAGATAATTCCACATGTACAAAGAAGAAAAGGCATGCCCCTTGTCTCACCCAAATCACATAAAATGTACATATTCATTCTTCCTTTCCAGGATGGCATGCAACTCAAATGAATGGGACACAAAGCAAATTGTACAGAACAAAGGGAGACATGCGGGCTTATACACATTTAAAAGGGATTTATGCCTCTAAAAATGGAGAAATTCTACAATGTGTTAACGTATGACATGCATACAATTGCCTTAAAGTGGTAAAATGAGTCATCAAAATAGTAATATTAATCCTCAAAATAGTAACATGAATCCTTAAAGTGATAAATTTTCTTAGTTATCACATGAGTCCTCAAGTGATAAGATGAGTCCTTAAAGTGGTCAAATGAGTCCTCAAAGTGGTAAAAATAGTTGATGTAGAAATATTAACATACCATAGCCTTACCCCTAAAAATGACCCCAGAAAATATAGTTGTCTTCCAAATATTCTTGAGAGAGAAGAGGTATTATGTAGTATTTAAACTAAGAGAGTTGCAATAATTTCTAAGAAAATGTTTCCTATATATGTTCTGCTTTGGAATCTCATGATGGTGATTTTGTGGTTTTAGTAGAAGTGAGGTAGGTAAGACACAATTAAAAAAGGTAAAGGCACTTATGCCTATAAAAATAACCTGAGTGTCACAAAAGTAGTTATACAGGAAATAACTATTCAAAAAAAAAAATTATACAAGGGATACAAAACTTCAACACCATACGATCATCTGTTATCTCCATGAAAATCTTTCTTAAATTATTGTATCCCTAACTAAACCAAAGCATCTTGAAGATTAATTTAAGCATCTAACAATGTAAAAAGTTCAGGCTCATTTAAGCATCTCCTAACAGCTAAATACACAAAAAAATAAATGTTCATATTCTTATACAGGGATTGCAGGTAAATATTTCCACATTAAATGAGTGAAAATAATTCAAAATTCATATATTAAATAGCAAGTGCATACCCCTAATCCAAAAACAGACAATGGTGAGCTTCGAAATGTAACAAGGCCAGCAAGCTGTTGGTCTGAAAAGAGATCGGACCAGAAAACAAGGTACAAGGATAGAACTGTGATAAAAATGGCATGGATGCTAGAGATTCCTCTGCCAAAAATTATTTTCTAAAGTTAATAACTGTACATTTTATGATAACAGATGAGAAATGTATTAATGTGGAACAATTGGAAAGTGGGAACATACTCACCGACTGTTCCACTCAATTCGTTGGATTTTTGTAAGACTAGCATAACTCTTGATGTAAAAGGTACTAATTAACTGGGTAAGATCATACACCTGCCATAGATAATGAGTTAACAAGGAACTAGTAAAACAAAACTACAACCTAACTGATGATGCACCCAATGGCTTCAACTTTAAGAATCAATTTAATATTTGAAAGAATTGGACAATAAGAGTATACCATTTTGCACAAAAATATTCCTCCAAGAACAGAAGTATATGGCATAAACGGATCCGCTAGTAAGTAGCTTTTAACCAGCGTTTCAGCCTGATTTTGGTAAGATTTAATTGTCATTACTGTCTTTCTGGACACTGCCATCTTTTGACAGATTCCTAGGACGATATCTTGATTAGCAGCTCTTTTTTACCTCTTCACTTTCTTCCCTTCTTCATTATCATCTGTCCTCTAGCAAACACAAAGAACAAATAAGCTATCTAGGATAATAATCCACAATCATGAAACATGCACCTGAAAGTGACATTCTAACCAGGGTAACTTATAATAGCAGATGGGTAAACTATAAGCAAAAGAAATGTGACACTTGATTGAGTCTTCTTACATAGTCCATAAACAAGGTAGCACAGTTACCACCTAAATCGATAAAATAAAAGGCTGCACAAGTGCATCTTAATCTGTTGAAAACAAAGCAACTGGGTATGTACTGCACCTTTCAAGTATTTACACATTCTTTAGATTAACAAGCAGACTGAAACCAGAATCCAATCACAGAATCAATAACAGATTAGATCCAAGCAACACCTAGAAGGATAGAGAAGAGAAAGCAAGCAAGACTCAAACTTCGACTGAACTGTTTGCCAAATACAGATGTGTGAACGGACACTAGTAAACACAACAGATAGTGTAGGTAAACATTGGTCAAGCAACAAATCTCGATTTTAGGACTGAGAGGAACAGTTTCTACACTGAATAGAAAAACAAATGACCCAACCACAAAGATCATATGTGCATTTGGAAAATGGTGATGGAACCACTTAAGTCAATGTGAGATGCACCGCTCCATAAATATCACCATGGTTACAGAACAACATCAAAACAAGTTTTAAGCTAGAGATTTGAATAGACTCCCAAATAAAATCAAAATCAAGCAGTACCCAGAAACCAGTAAATGGAATCAAGTGGAGGAAAAGCAAACCCGGATCCATGAAATGGGTATTCAAAAACCACCTTCAGCATGAGATCAGAGAATAAACATGAACAAGATTAAATTTTTAACAAAACCCAGAAAGCTAAACAGAGAATACAAGCTAAGAAGCTCAGAAATCAGATGGGGAGGTCTCACCATTAGCATGAAGTCCACAAGAACACGACCAAAACCCTCCAAAAATCAGATGGGCATTTGAGAAAACAGAGGAACCAAAGCTGATCAATGCCAAAAGCAACAAATCCCCATGAAAGTGAAAACCTTGACAAGATGATGCAGATGGGCAATTGATGAAAATAAATGGGATTGTTGTCAAATTATTATGATCATCACCAAATTTCTCTGAATGGAAATGCAACAAACCCGTGAAAAATGAAAAACGAAGCAAAGGGTGCAATCAATGTGAATGTGAGTGTTTCGAATCTACAACCGAACAGGTATTAAAGTAAAGGGAAGGGTTGTTAGTTAAACTGGAGAAAGGGACCAAAAACGAGTAGTGTTGGGTGGAATTGGATACGTGTGGTGTGGTTTTAGGTGAGAGCAAAAGGTGCCATTGGGTTAGTGTGGTTTGCATTTCAATGATTTCATGGTAGCCAAATCCAATCAAGATAGGGAAGTAAGAAACAAGAACAATGTGATTGGCTAGGGTATTTTGATTTCTCAGTTTTGTTTTTTAGGAAGTTTATTTGGAGGAGAAGATTAAACAGAGATATAGGTATGTCTTCTTTTGTGTATGTGCATGTAGGCAGTTGCATATCAGTCAAGATAGATAGGTTACCTATTTGGATGATAGGGTTTGGATCTCCATATCTTCATTTATTCTACTGTGATTTTCAATTTGGAGTTGTAGATATATTTTTCTTAATTTTGAAAATTGTGTGTCAGATATGTTATGAAAAGTTTCGATAAGAGTCTGCTTGATTTACAGATAAGAAGATAGATAATAAGCGATAAATTTCAATTTCATTTTCAATAAATATAATTTTGAAAAACTAATAATCGCCAAATAGAGAATGGAAGTTCAAAACCTAGTTAGAAGATAGGGTTTGGATCTCTATGTCTTAAAAATTTTTTCACTTGATTTGATCCTGAATTTAAACATTTTCTTCATTGAGGAGAAGGAGAATCAAAATATTTGAAACAAATTATGAATAGTTACTATAAGAACTCATTTGAAGTAGAGAATTAGAAAGAAATATATACGACCAATTTGGAAAATCAATGATCGCCAAAATGGAAATATAAAGTACTAATGGTAATTATTGAAGCACTTGAAAATTGAAATGGATCCTAGCCTCAGATTACATACTAAGCAAGTAGCATAATGATATTGTCCTTGATCTTTGTCTACGAAATAGAGTTAATAGGAGACTTTAGACTTCACCTGAGCATTCTCGAAGGCAGGCATCAGAATAATTCTCATCTTCATCAATAGGCACGCACAGCTAGCTATATGGAATCATATAATCATATATACTATATTAGCTAATTAATGAAATTACTAATCATATCATGCTATATAAGAAGAAAAAAAGAAAAAAATAGCATCATCTTATGCAATCCTAAATATATTATATATTATTAATAAACAATTTATTTTTTCATAAAAATGGTTAGCTTTCTAAACCATCTAAAGTAGTAGTAACTAGTAGTATAAGAGTTTTATTTAGAAGTGGTAAATCATAAGTTCAATTTAAAGGCGAAAAGTTATTACATATTAATAAAAAAATAAAAATAAAACAAGTAACTTGTCATAACACCAAAATCAGTAATGAGTGGGCAACATGTTGTGATGATCACTTCATCATAGAGTAGGACCAAGTCGGATGACCTTAATTATATCATGATCGAGCTCGATCGGTAGACAATCCTAGCATTAACCAGAAATGAAATCATACTCAACATATCCATTTGTTTGAATATAATGTCCTTTTCATCAAGGGCAGCATTTCCGAGTAAATTAAGCAGCTGGCTTTTGGTCCAAGTTTGCCATGAATATATAGAAGGCATATGCTCTGCTCAAACATCTTGTTCTTCCTCTTATATTGATTGGCTTCATGCATTTGTCTTCACGCAACACGCAAGGTTATTGGCCATTGGCATTTGTTGTTGAGGAATCTAATCGTGTTGCATCATGTGGTATTTGTTTTGGTTTTTTGCGTGTAAGAGGGAGTAATTAGAAAATATAGGATGGTTATGGAACTTAATTATAGGACTGGAATACACTGATGAATGAATGCGAGTTGCCTACGCAATTTACACCAAACGCCACCTCTTTTGCCAATACTTAACAGAATCTTTGAAGGAATGGAATGTTGATAGTTTGTCATGGCTTTTTGGGATATACAAGTCTCGAGAAATTTGAAACTCAATAAGTTATATTATCTTACATTAAAGTTTGATTTTGCGATGATACCGGGTTTAGACAAGTTGATGCTTAAAATATTATCAACGCGCTTTCTACAATTGATTGAAGTGAGTCTAAAAGAGGAGCAGAGGAGTGCGCTATTTTTAATGAAGTGTATTTTCTTAAAAAAAAATATTTTTGAGTTTATATGAAGATTTATTCGGTGAAATTGTAATAACTTTGTTTAGCGCTTGGTGAAGACATCATTATCATTACCATGCATATGAAATGTATTTACGGAAAAAGGAGTTTCCTCATATGCGGTTAATCCAAGTAGTGAAAGAGAATTGGAGATTGAGAATTATATTACAATTAAAATTAGAGCGGAATCGAATTACTACATATATTAATTCTAACTCAATTTTCAATCTCCCTCTCCCCTACCTGTACCCACTACTTGGGCTAACCCAAGCTCATTTTCAATTTTCAATTTTCAATTTTTTTTGTCTTTTGTTTTGTTTTGTGTGTGGCTTTTTGTTATTTTATTATAAATTATAATGCAATAAATTGTCTTGCACTAAAAAAAAAAAAAAAAAAAAATGGAGCGGCTAAAACCCCCAAATCCATTGTAGGGTTTTGGCAAAACAGGAAACAGGAGTTGTGCACTCTCTGATTCAGTCTGAAGATCTCAGACGCAGACATAAACCCCAAGGTAACTCTCTATGCAACCTCTTTCAATTCAACTACTCATGCAAAAATGCAATTGATTTTCAAAAGCTTCTTTGCCCAGAAAATCCAATCTCCCCATTTCTTTCTCTATTAGAAATTCATAGCTTCTGTGCATTCCTTACAATTCGTTCTCACATAGATCATGGTCTCCTCTGAGCCCTTATGAATCTTCTTCTCTCTCTCTCCAACCCTTTTTCATGTTAATGATTAGAATCCACAAAAGGGTATCGAAAATGATTGCTCAGCTCAACAATCTAGTCCTCTATGCAAAACCTGTTGTTCATGAAAGAACCACTTGTATGCAAAACCCATCTTTCGTTTGCATTGATTTTCGACGCTTTTCGAGTTCTAGGCTTACCCATCATCCAAAGGCCTCTCTTCCTGATTCAACTCAAGTGGTCACCACTTCTCCTTTTGCTAACCGGGTTTCTAGAACTGCTAGAAATGAGGGTCAGGAGGCCCTTTTCGATTACCTGCATTGTACTCGAAGCTTCGGCTTCACTGATGCAGAGCATATTAGCAAGAACTCCCCAAAGTTTCTTGAAAATTTGCTCTCCAAGATTGATAGTGAGAACGAGGTTGCGAGGACTTTGAGCAGGTTCCTTCGCTACAATCCGATTAATGAGTTTGAACCCTTCTTTGAGAGCTTGGGTTTGAGCCCATCTGAGCTCCCATTGTTTCTACCAAGACACTTGATGTATCTGAGTGATGATCCTGTTATGTTTGAGAACTTTCAAGCTTTATGTGACTATGGAATACCCCGGAGTAACATTGGTAGGATGTATAAGGAGGCAAGAGAGATATTTGGATATGACTATGGAGTGTTGGCTTCAAAGCTTCAAGCTTATGAGTATTTGGGGTTAAGCAAAGGCACAGTTGTTAAGCTTGTTAGTTGTTGCCCGTTGCTTTTGATAGGTGGTGTTAACAATGAATTCGTGAAGTTTCTTGAAAAACTGAAGTGTTTAGGCCTTGGAATGGATTGGATTGGTGGGTATGCATCAGATAACAGCACGTATAACTGGAACAGAATGCTTGATACAATGGATTTTCTTGATCATGTTGGTTATACGAAGGAGCAGATGTGTAGTTTGTTTCAAAGAAATCCTGCATTACTGTTAGAAGGTTCTGGGAAGAATGTCTATGTGTTGTTTGGCCGTTTACTCAAATTGGGTCTCGAGATGAATGAGGTTTATTCGTTGTTTATGCAATATCCACAGGTCTTGTCAGTTAAGTGCACAAGATATCTTTTGCAGGCAATAGATTATTTGATTGACGTAGGAATGGCTACGGATGAGATTGCAGATGTTGTAGCCAATGACATGGAATTTCTGAGTTCGTCTCGTCTGAAAAGACCCAATACTGTATGTAGAGAATTAAAGGTTGGGAGAGATGGCCTGCTGCAAATTATTAGAGAAGACCCAAGCAAGGTGTTGAGATTGGCTTCAAAATCTAAAGCTTCAACTAGTAAGCAAGTAGTATCTCGAGTTCCTTGTAATCACCTCGAGAAAACATCATTCTTGTTGAGATTGGGTTATGCCGAAAACTCAGAGGAGATGATGAAAGCTTTAAAGAAGTTTAGAGGTAGAGGCGACCAGTTACAGGAGAGGTTCGATTGTCTGGTAGAAGCTGGCTTAGACTGCAATGTTGTGATGAACATTATCAAACAAGCACCAATGGTTCTTAACCAGAGTAAAGAAGTGATTGTGAAGAAGATAAGTTGCCTAACAAACTGTTTAGGTTATCCACTGGAATCATTGGAGGCATTCCCAGCATATTTATGTTATGACATGGACAGGATTAATCTTAGATTCTCAATGTATATGTGGCTTAGGGAGAAACGTGCAGCAAAGCCTATGTTGTCTTTGAGTACTCTTCTGGCATGCTCAGATGCACGATTTGCAAGATACTATGTAGACATCCATCCTGAAGGTCCAGCCATGTGGGAAAGTTTAAAGAACCAAAAAAAGCTAAGCGCCAAGTAGGATCCTTGCAACTTTTATTTTACTTTTCTGGGTCATTATACCAGCTTATATGAGAAACAGGCATTGCTGATTCATTCATACTTCTATACAAATTCAATCATGTTAAATTCTGCTCATGTTCTGCTTTATATGGTGATGATCTTTTTATTCACCTCTCAGCATATGCCTTTGCCTTATCTTCGCTCCATTTAGTTGGATCTCATACCTCATTATCTGTTAGGGTCTCTCCCACATTCTCCCCTTGTTTCTGGTTATTCAAGTACACATGTCGAAAGAACTCAAAAAATAACAGGATCTAATTTACAAGTTTGGAGTTGGACATAATTGGTCTTGGACCATGTAGTTCTACATGGACCTCTTCTGGTCTAAGATTTTATTTGCTATAAATCCCATATTTGCCAGCACAAGCTGTTTAGGCTTGTGATAATTTCCAACAACTATGAGAAATCAAGTTCACTTCCCCTTCCTTCCAGTTGAAAAGGCAGCCTGCATTGGGCCAAAGTGAAAACAAAGGCAGTGATGTGATGAAAAGGATTCTCTTAATATTATTATGAATACAAAGCCATAGCATTTGCTTTCAAGAGCTCAAATTGATTATGTATGAGTATCAAATGGACAGACGAGATAGGCAAAACTAATTTTCACTGATCAATATGCCAACTACGCAGAATCATCTTCTACAGGACAAAACTAGGACAACTAGGCACTTGCTAGTTTGTAGAAGTAGTTAACAGGGCAATTTGCATCTGCTGAGATTTTACAGACAGGAGCAACACTAGTTGCTCGTAAGTAACTTTAAAAAGATTTACTCGTAATTGCAAGGCTTATTAGATACAATTTACTTGCCCTACACTATTTCCTAGTCTTGTGATTTGCACCAACTTTTTTTGGAGACGAGGTGGATGATGAGGAAGTCAACCCAGAGAGGTTGAGCTCGGCTTTGTCCTTGCTAAATGCCTTATGGACTTCGTCCTTGAGCTCCATGAAACGCATCCTCTTTATTTTCTGCTCGTCAGGGGTGCCCGTCTCAAGGAAAAACAAATCAGGTAGGTCATCCTCCATAAACTTATCCAGGACTTCCGAGCAATGGGGGAAATAGCATCTACCCATGTTGACTGCCACAAACAAAAAGGCTCAAGTAAGAAGTATAACTATGACAGAGAAAATGTTTTTGCCTAGCAGACTAAATGCTTGAAATCATGAGGCTTCGAAGAGAATTATAACTATGATAACGCAAAGTGCTTTTAACAGGCAGATTGTAAATGCTAAAAGTCACACCTAACTAAAACAATATATATCCTTCCTACATTGATGCTTCCTCCTGAGAAGCCAGGGCTTAGTTTTCAGTGTACGAGGAAAATGCACTATGGGCAAAAAGGGTACCCAATTGGTCATATGATGAATACAGTAAAATGAAAGGATAATAGAACAACACAAAAATAATGATCTTCTGTTCACCAAAAAAACAGAATAATGATCTTCTACAGAAAATGGGAGAGGGAGGGAGGAGGGGTTTCAACTTCTCTTCAAAAGCTGGGTTAAGGAATGTGAACACTTGATTGTGTATTAGTTTTACAAGCTATATCAAACTCTTCTTCTGCCAAGGCATGACTAAGCTTGAACAAAAAATTACCAGGTTGTAGAAAAGCACTTACTGTTGTATTCAGACACTAAAAGTATGTAATTACCTGTTTTCATAAGGGATTCCAACCTAGAATGGAGTCTTTTCTTCTGCACAGTGGGGGTCTCGTTTAAATCAACCTCCATCAAGTTCCCACTTGAGCCTTTTGATGGCAACTCAGACGTTGTCTCGGATTGAGCAACGACCATGGCTAGCTTGGCTTCACTAGGGAAGAACAAACGGGCAAAAGCCACTGCAATAAATAATGCAAGTCAGGCCTTATCCAATAAAGCAAAAGGTGTCATATAAGAGATTCAGAGGCACACGAAATCAATCAAAAGAAGCAACAATGAAATGATAGTTGACGTATGACCAATGTGATATAAGAGGACTGCACATCTGCACCTACAAAGAGAGTTATGAGAACTAGAAGAAAACAGAATCTAATAGCCTGGGTAAGAGCTATTTGTTTTGGGTCAACCGCTCATTGACATAAGCCATAATAAATAAGCAACAAAAAATAACGTACACCACACACAAAAATCATACACACAGATATAAATCTCCTTCTATTTACTGGTTTCTTCACTATAAAACTGTAACAAGAGAGTGATTACCAACAACATTAAATTTCAAATAAAAAGCTACGTGATATAAGACCTCGAAGCAAAAAATTTGTTTTCTTCTGAAAGAATTAACCAAAAGACCAAGAAATTTCTGAGAAAAAGCTACTGATTATGACCTACCATTATGATGCCCTTCACTAACCAAATTGAGAAAATGTCTAAGAAGCCTTACCTCTGTTCTCCAGGTACAGCAATTTCATGTGCAGATCATCAGCCATTGTTTGGGAAGACATAGATGCATCTCCCGCCATTGGATTCCTCCGCATTTCTCTCTCTAGAACATCAATGCAAATTCGATCCTTGTTCGTTTCTTGCCCCTGCCCTGTTTTTGAATGATAATCCTTTGGCCTTGTCAACCGCCGGCAAATACTAACCGCACTCTGACCATCTGATGTCAGCTCTGATGCACGAGCTCCTTTACTAAGAAGCAATACTATAATTGATGGCTCTTTGCGCATCACAGCAATGTGAAGCACGGTATAACCCCGAGAATTCCGAAGGTTAACATCAGCCAGACCCAAAGCAAGAACTTCAGTAACAATCTTAGGATCACAGTAAGCTGCAGCATAGTGGAGAGCATGGGCTTCATCTAAGGTTATATTCGACTCAGATAAAAGAAGTTTCACAAGTTCAACATCATCTGAGTCCAATGCCTTATGTATTCGCCTGATTCTTTTTTCACGCAAGGGGTCCACAGGTGGTGTGTTCAGTCCACCATCATGTTGAGAATCACGACGAAGCAAATTAATTTTCTCTACAACCTCATACGGAAGTTCCTTGTCAATACAGATGCTATCAAGATCTGATCGTGCCACTCTCTCTATAGAATGAGTGAGAAGCTCGCTCAACTGACAGTGGAAAGCAACCAAAAGGATTGGGATAACATCTTCTGTCAGAGCTTTCCCAACAAAATTAAGAAGGCGTCGCTGCAAATACATACACAACCCAATTAGAACAGTTTCCATTTTTCTTTTTAACTGAACAAATAATTTATCTTTAACTTTTATGAACGAATTGAATAGCAGTGATGAAAAAGTACTACTGAAGTTATAAAATCACAGTAAGAGAAGATAGCCTATTGGCACTCTTTTTACATGCTAAGAATAGATAGCCTATTGGAAAGTCTATGTGGTTATATCATATGCCTCCATGCCCCTCAGAACGACCTTCTGCCACTGTAAGTTTAACAGTTTAAGAATAGAGCTTTTATTTTTAAATAATAGAGCTTTTATTTTTAAATGATGCCATTCCAAAGTGAATCTCAATTTCTATTCATTAGTATTACTTTACAAAGAGATAGATAGATTTTGTATGAGTCAATTTTTTTGGGTAAACTCATTTAAAAGGCAACTTTGACTATCTCTACAGAGATCAATGAACTTGTACAGTTTACTGATTGCTAATAGTGATAAAAATCTCAACCAGAATCACAAAATAACAGAATACCAACCTCGAATATTGAAACCAGATCCAGCATTTGGAAAATGGAAGAGGCATACATCAATTCCACAGCAAAATTGATTGCAGGTCTACATGAGTCATGGGCGCATACATTGTGCACGCAAGTTGACACCTCCACGGGAGAAGGCTTCAGCTTTCCAGTATACACGTAGCTCAAGAAAACCGAAAATGCTTCATATCCAACGTCACCATAAGGTAGCAAATCCTTCATACTATACTTTGGTTTGCTCGGTTTGCCCTCCTTCTCAGAAGACCCCTTTTCTTGCTTGAATAGTTTGCAAAAAAACTTACTCCTAGAAGCTAATATACATCGGTGAACACCAACAGATTCTCCCTCAACTATGATTTCAGCATCACTATAATCACAGCCAGAATCACCCAAGAGCTGGTCCAAACTAAGGCTGAGCTTGGTCAAACTGATGACTTCAAGACTAGGCACGGCTTCAAAGGAAGATAAGTTGTGGCTGATTGAACCATTTGATATATGGGAAGGTGAAGTGAAGCTCAAAGAAGATGATGGCTCAGCTGAATTGGCCATTAATCTACTTTAGACCTAAAGCTGGAGCCTAGGATGCATCAACTAGTTCCCTTGAATGGCCAGACCCCAAAAATCTATTGATTCTAAGAACTTCAGATATGACCCTCAAGTCACTATGATCTTGCTGATTCAATATAGTAAAAACTCTCCAAGTAAAAGCAGCGCAATACTCAGAGAAAAACAGAGCACTCAAAACTTAAACAAAGGGGATGATCTAATGTGATGCAAATTGAAAATTAACAAACTTTCAACACTCAAGAGAAACAAAACCATCTATCAAGTTTTGGGTTACCTTTAACATACAAATTTGAGCTAGATAGCAAGACCAACTATCTCAAACTGGGATCAAACAAGAACAGTCTTCCAATAAAATGTTTATCTACCAAATGCCTACACACTTAAACTCACTGAATTAGCACCAAGTAAAATGTTTGGTAAGATCTAATTTCTCTTAAGAAATCTTGTATGTCAAAAAAAAAAAAAAAAAAAAAAAAAAAAACTTATACTTGCACAAAAAGCAGTTAGTTTCCTGTCAAATCCCAGTTGAAATTCAATACCCAGAATCAGAAACACAGTGTAGAAACGGAAAAGGACAAACCTTCACAACATTAAGTGACAAAAACACAAACTTTCCCAGAAGCAAAGGAAGCTTCAATCCTAAGATAATTGAGAGGCAAAAGGATAACCGACCCAATGGCCTCCAGAAGCTTCATTTTTCGCTTTCAAAGCTACAGAGAGAGAGAGACACACAAAGATCAGTTTTTTTATTATTTAATTTGTTGCCAGACAAAGAGAGAGAGAAAGCTGAGAGAAAGCTGAGAGAGAGAGAGGAAGAAGAAGAAGAAGAAAGAGAGTAATTTCGTTATTAGGGGGATGAAGTCGCTTTGGTGACGATGAGGATGGCATCAGCGATCCCAGCTGGGGTGTGATGACGTACACAATGGCGTCACAGCAGATGGTGTGAAAATAAAAATAATTGTGTGGTTTGTGGCGGAAGGCATCTTCACTTGGACGACTGCAGGGCTGGGCCAACAGGGCGTCATGACTACTACTACTACTACGTTGGAAATTGCGTGAGAAAGAGTGAGGCGGAAAAGTACAAAGGATGGAGTTGTTGTTTGGTCACACACGTCCAGAACCAGTTAGTATAATTTAAGGAGGAAAATATGTCACTCAATGAGGTGGAGTTGTTTAATTTCTTAGTAAGCAGAGATTTTTCTGTTTGAGGAAGGAAATTTATATAGAGCGAGAGATCAAGCGGATTTCATAAAATTTTCTTTGTAAAAGAACCGATTTGATTTATATACTTGGAAAGTTGTGATTTATATTCAGAAGATAGCATAATGAAAGTACCGGATGCTTTAACTTGTGAGCTATGAGCACATATTTTCTTCATTCCGTTAAATTGGAAAAATAGGGGATTGTTTTTGTCCTATTCCGTTTTGAAAGCAATATAAACGGATAATTGAACTACAAAAGATGTCCTATAACACTTTTGACTACAAAGGATGTCTATAACACTTTTGACTACAAGCGTCTATCCGATGACTAAATCTCATTGAAAAGATTCTTTGTGAAAAGTAATAAGAAGTTGCAAATAATTTTCAGATTATTAAAATATTGAATAGAAATGTATAGCAGTTGTATTTGTTTTCTCTCATATATAAAACCGTCATTGTATTATTTGACCATCAAATCGTATCAGATTGTGAGGACTAAATCTCATTAAAATCGTCAAAAAATAAAATTAATAAATAAAGATCTTTATTTACTCATTCGCTTTTTTTTTTTTTTTTTTAAGATATTCAACCTAGGATATTTCATCTAACGTTCTAATACACTCTTCATTACTAAATGTATATGACTCCAACCATTGACACCTCAATAGGAAAGTCACAACAAGTTTTTGAGTCATTTATGAATTGGATAGAAATGAAAAATGATTGTCTCCACTTGTTCATTGCATTTGACCTTCCTATCATATCCAAGTCTTCTACTGAGGTTGGTGTGGCGGCTATTGCTCGAAACTATGATGGAGTTGTGGTTGGTGATAGGAGCATAATTATGCGACATTTATAACATTAATCTCTATACTTTCTTTGTTAGTTTAGTGTATTTTCTAGTTCTTTACTTTGTTTATTTGTTTTATGGGTATCTTGGACCAAAGAAGAAGAAAAGAAGCAAAAGAGGGATTGAAAGGCAAATCGGCAAATCTGCCTGTGCAGATCAATCAACTTCGAGAGATCACTGAGACCAGCTCAAAATGAATCAGATGTTGATCTTTATATTGATGGAAAGCCTCAGATGTCTAGTTTCCATATCTTTTTACGGTTCATCAATATTATTTTTCTAGAAGAAGTTATGGCCAATTTAGTGCAAGAAGGTCAGGCTGCACGTGAATTTGAGGTTGGACGAGAATTTATGTTTTGAAGTCCAAATCACATTGAGAAGCCCGAGGACGAGTTTGCGTTTTATATTCCCACTTAATACGGACAAATGGCACGACGTGAATGGTTGAAATGAGCCATCAAATCAAGAGCCAATAGGAAAATTCCACCTAAGCACGCTAACCCTAATTCTTTTAGGTTTTGGATTTCCTACACAACAAGAAAGATGAAGGCAACCTCTAAGCATATATAAGGAGATCCATATGCAACAGTTGGCTCTCTCTCTTCCTCCCTTTTTCTTATTTTGTGTTTTTGATTCCGACTATGTGTAGCTAATTTTTCAGTAGTTAAGGGGCAGTTGAAGCCCTTAGACATGATTCATAACATGCTTTGACATTTAATCTGTTTTCCAATTAATAAAGTTGAGGTTTTGTTTACCGTTTTCTCATTGATGAATTCTATGTGTGTGTGCTTTGGAGGCCTACTTAGTATGCATGCCAGGGTTCTAATACTTTGATTGTTTGATGCTTGGATCAATAGTTGGATTCCTCAAATTGTCTAGAGAAGTAATTGGTAGTTCTCACTAGCAAGTAAACAAAACCCTAGCGAGGCGCTAAGTTATTTGCGATGCCTAGTGATTGCTCAAACTCTTTTCAAACATAATGATCGCTGCATGTTTAATCTAATAAATGTACCTTTAGGTTAAATTGCTTGAGAATAGTCTAGGTGTAGAGCATTTCCTGCCTAGCGTACAAAGTAAGAAAGGGTAATAGGTTGTGTTCAAGCGTACCGAGCCAACCTGAGCATCTTCAACCGAATTAATTGGTTATAAATTGGACACAGTGTGTTGTGTGTGATTGTTGGGGGTGGATACTTCCTTCCTAGCTAGTTTCATCATCTTGATATCAACCATTCTCAAATCAGTTTTTTTTTTTTTTTTTACCTCCTGTTCTCTGTTTTCCTTCATTTATTTAATATAGTAAATCAACTCTAAAAATTCCTAAATTTTGTGTGCTGGACGCCTTGTGTATCTAGTACATCCTTGTAAATTTTTGTATTTTTCTGAGTTGTTTTGGTTAGGTTTTAGTTTGTTTTTCGACTGTTGTTCAGTAGGAGCTGCAGTCACGTTTTTGTGACTTTTGTTGAAGCATTTAGTTTAACTTAATCTGCTGCGGGAGACCCTTATTTTCCTACACTATAATCGACATATTTACAGGAGAATAAGGAAAATCAATTGCTTTTAATTTAGCTATCAGTTGGTGGAAGTCATCTTTCTACTTTAGCTTCAACTCCTTTGTATGCAGAAGTATTAGCCATCTGCTTGAATGTTCATCTTGCTCAAAAGCTTATAGCAGATAAGTTCCTCTTCGAATCGGATTCAGTTCAACTTGTCAATCTCCTTCGACATTCTTCTCCATCTTCTGATTGGGTTGTTATGCCCCTGATTGATCATATAAGAGAGCTGACAGTTGCTATTCATTCCTACAACTAGACTTGGTCCAGCAGATTGGCAAATCAGGCTACAGACCATGTTGCCTGTTGACTTACAAGAAGAAGTGCACGGCTGATTGGTTGATTCAGCCTCCTTCATCTTTGTCTCATATCCTTCTTTCTGACGCAGTTCACGCTCCTACTTAGCTTGTTTACAACTTTGTTTGTTTGGGTAGCGTGTCTGCTCTTTGTATTTAGTTTTCAATTTGCTTTGTAAGTTGGTTGGTTTTTAATGCATTTCTCCTTTGTCAAAAAAAAAAAAAAAACATTGATTACTAGATTCGATCATAACAAATTAATTGATAGTAGACTAGTCGCATAATGATTTTAGAGATTTTGGGATACAAACGTAATGTCGCTACAAGGGCTGCTCAGGTTCAGCGTTGTGGCGGCACAAGACCTCTAAAAATCGGAGATCTCTTAATTTCAAATACGCGTGAGTATGTATATGTATAATAGTATTACAGTAGCTTGCACATAGGGGTCATCATTTGGCCCTTACGCCCTAAACCCATTTCAAACCGGCCCGGCCCTTGCATTAGGGCGGGTCGGCCCGGCCATTTTTCAAATAGGGTAGGGTAAGGACCATGGAAATGAAGCCCGGCCCGGCCCATTTGAGCCTGTAAGGGCCAAGCCCGACCCGACCTTTAAGCCCGCCCAAACAAGTCCTAATCTTTTCTATTTTCTAAATTTGTTCATCTTTTTTTATCCACATACAACTTAGGCAAAAAATCACAAATAGTCACTGAGTTATGACTCATTCGACACTTAACTCACTGTATTTTCAACAATATCACTTAATTCACTCACTTTTACATCTGTCTTTCACTTAACTCACTGCCGTTAATTTTACCGTTAGAAACCGTTAAAATTGAGGGTACATTTGTCAAAATACTTAAAAATACATTTTTTTTTGAAAGGAAAATACATTTTTTAACTTTAAACAAATTCTAAATTTATCAGATTTTTTCAATTTTTTTAAATTTCTGGAATTTCTAATAAAAAAGGATTTTATTTTAATTTAAATATAATTTGAAAAAAAAATATACCCTCAATTTTTAAAGTTAGAAATGCAATTTTTTAGTGTTTAGACAAATATACCCTCAATTTTAATGGTTTTTAACGGTAGAATTAACGACAGTGAGTTAAGTGAAAGACAGATGTAAAAGTGAGTGAGTTAAGTGATATTGTTGAAAATACAGTGAGTTAAATGTCGAATGGGTCACAACTCAATGACCATTTGTGATATTTTCCCTACAACTTATCCCTTAATTATTTTGTAATTGATTTAGGAAGTTTTATTTTTTTTTAATATTTATTTTGTTTGTTAAACAACAATTGAGACCCAATCCATCCAAGAAAAAATTTGTTTTTTTTAGAGCAACTAGTTTTTGCGACCTAAGAAAAATTTAAACAGCACTTTGGGCCATAGAGACCCAATCCATCCAACCCCCTAGAAAATAGGTAGGCCAAGCCATGCATAACCCCAGTCCAAGCCCAAGGATGAGGCTCACCATCCAGTTTGAGGCCCAAGTGGCCCAAATACGCCAAACCATCGACCGCGTAGGAAACTTGACAAAACCCTAGTATCCCTGCAGTCCTCTGCGCCACCGACCACCATGCCACCGTTACGAACACAACGTACCTCCGGCATCGCCCCACGAAAGACGCCCTCAGCCAGCTCATTGTAGCTAGTCACAGCTCCACCAACATCACAACCAAATGTCATCTGAGATCCATCATAACCACCAACACTTAAAGAAGAAAATTTACTCCGACCACCGTCAAACCTATCTGCCCAAAGTCGAGGCTTTGCGAGCTCATCATACGGAGGTCTAGCACCACCCGCTCTTGTACCCACTTCTGGTCCTCGTACAGAATCCGCCTCAAAAACCCGAGAGAGGGTCCAGTCGACATCCCAAAAACCAAAGCCACCAGTAGTCGCCACCACTGGATCGGAGCCCATAGCCATAGCAGGTCCGCAGATCAACATGACCAGGAAAAGAAGTCGAAACCAAAGTTCGACAGGTTCAGAAGCACGTTGACGAAGAGGAACTCCGCCTCCATCCTTCCTAAGCTGACCGAAGAGAGATGAGAAGCCATCCACCCAGGCCAAAAACTTGGCGCCGCCACAAGCAAGCCCTAGCGAAGCCATTCTTACCCTAATTAATATTTATAAATGTTATTAAGATAACTTCATAAAAATGTATATATTAAATAGGGTCAATAAAAAAAGAGAATTTCTATTGGGACCTCTAAGTTTTCTCATTTGACCTCCCTTCAATTTTTTCTCCTCAAACTCTCAAAATTACCCTTCAATTTTTCTTTTCTTAAGAATAATAAATTAAAAAAAGAACAAAGGTTAACTTAACCTTGCCACCATCGGTTGCATCCAACTTAAAACTTTTCCAATACAATTGTATGCTCAACACGTTGCTAATCAATGAATTGACTATAGTTAAGTTCTTCACAGATTGGTATTTATCATCTTGGATTATAAAAAATTGCTATGTATCATCAAAAGATAATTAATTGATTTCATTTTTGTGAAAGAAAAATCTACTCATATCATTCTTGGTCCTTTTTAATTCTGGGACAGATTTGATAAACAAAATTTCTCCAGATTCATCTGTTCTTCGTAGGAATGAAAACGTATAATATATCTTCTTTTCATCATCATAGTTTACCCAAATTTATGGCAAAACAAAGTTTGCAATCGGATTATGCATTCTTAAGTCTGAGATGGAGGAGATGAAAAAACAAGAAGACATGGCGCTGCACTCAAGAACTCTGGGAAGATTGAATCAATTGGTTGAGATCATGTGAGCTATTTTTTTTTTCCTTTCACTTTGTTGAAGGGTAAAAGTGGGTTTCAATTTTATCCAAAAAATAAGGAGGTTAAGTGAGAAAATTTAAAGGTCCCAATAGAATCACTCATAAAAAAAAGGATTAAATTCAGTTTACCCCCTGAGGTTTGGGGGTAATTTCATGTTAGTCCCTGTCCTTTCAATTTAATCAGTTTACCCCCCAAGCTTATCAATTCTCCTCAACCGTGTCCATTCCATCTAATTTGGACGTTAAGTCTGACTTTGGAGGGCTAAAATGGTCATTTCAAGACAAACAAAACTATAAAAAAAAAAAGGGAAATGATGGAAAAGGTCACATTAAAGTGTGAAATGATAAAAATGTCACCTAGTTTTCCACTTGATAAAAATGTCCATTATGAATTGTTAATAATACTAATTTAGTCCTTATTAGTAATGAATTAATGTTAAAAAAGGTCAGTTTTAAATTTTTCTGATTCCCATTATGCCCTTAGAGTAAAAAAAATCCTAGAGCTCAAATCTTCTCTCTCTTGTTCTTGGCTATTTCGGAGAGAGACCAAGGGAAGGAGCAAAAAATTTCCAATTCCCGTTGGATTCCGGAATCGGAGGGCGGCGGCGGCTCGATTCCAGTGAATGTGCTTTGTTGCAACCGTGATAGTCGGCGCATGTGCTTCTGATTCGTCGCCGATTGCTGATCCCGACTTGTGGTATTGGACTTTGAATTTTCTGCTTTTGGATTTTCGATCTGTTTTTGTAGATTGCATCGACTCTTGCGTGAAATCTTCATAGTTTTTTTTGTTATTTTGTTGGAGTAGGAGTGAATTGTAAGGTTATCTCAATGTCTAAGATCTCACACCAATCAGTGGCTACGCCTACTAGCTTGGCCTCGGTGTCCACTATTCCGGCTTGCAAGGTAATTCGTCTATTTTCTTTCACTATTTCGAGTTTAGATCTGCTGGCATACATCAAATGAAAATCTGGCTTACAAATTATGTTGTTTATGTTCTGCACAAGAAACACTTGTAATTTGGATCTAAATGAATAGTCGAAATCTCGGTCCAGGTTAATTAGTTTTCACCATCAGAGAGATTCTAAGGAGTACAATCAAATTTTGCGTTGCACAGCCACCAATTTGGTTGAGTTAATGAATTGAATTCCTTTCTTTGTTTGGTTTATTAATGTGAAAACCTGTTCAACTAAAGAGAAAAAAGTTTGAAAACATGGAACACGGAGTGAACTCAGTTGTAAATTAGAGTGATCAATTCATGTTTGCTGGTTAAGAAGTGATCTTTATTAAAATTCATGTTCTTGGAGGGGAAATAGATTTGTGTAATGAAGTACTAGACTTGGTTATCTATTTCCTCACTCTCACGTGTATCTGGTTTCTGTGTTTTTAGTTATTTGGTAAGGTAGTGACATTGCAATAATTTGGTAAGGTAGTGATTGCATGTATGTTCTTGGATGAGAAAATTGACTATGTGAGATATAGTGATTGCAATAATTTGGTAAGGTAGTGTCTCGTTCTTTGCTTTTTCTAATGAGCCATCTTAAGTTATGTTTTGTTGTAGTTCTGAAATTTTACTTTGATAATTTCTCTGTGTTTTTGAAAGAAACATATGCGCCTCTTAATGCCAGAATTTCAAGTGTGCTGTGTAATTAAGTGATGAAAACCGATGAATTAAGTAGATAGAGCTGTGACGTAAGAAACAAGTAGATAAGGTTAAGTATAGACTCATGTGGTGAACTTACAAGGCATGATATTTTCCAGGTCAATCAGTTGGTTCAGGTTGCACAGAAGTGCCAGAGTACAATTGTTGAAAGTGGATCTGATGGGGTTTCTCAGCAGGATCTACAAGCAAATAGTAATTTGTGAGTTTTTGAGGTGATCAACCAGTTTGGTATTCAATTTTAATGTCTCCTCATAAAGAAGTAGGGCTTCACTGATGTTGTTTGTTTCCTTCAAGGTTCTGCCAGCTGGGCGGTAGCTCGCAAAGAGTTTGGAGTTGCAGTCACTGAATGACTTGGCTTTTCTAAAAGATATGTGAGGTGTTTGCAGGTATATTTTATTGCATTCATGGACGTGATCGTTGAGTTAGATAATGTTCAGTTTTTATGTCATGTATATCTTTATACTTGAATTTTATTTAAGTTGCTAACTTTCTAACTTTTAACAGATATAAGAGGTTGTGAACAACATGAAAGATTTGATCGAATTCTGCCAGGAAAACAAAGTTGGCCCAATTGGTATTTTCCTGTTTTTCATTCCTCTTTCCATTTTGTAGTTCTCTGCTGCTGCTTTGCATGGAGTTGAGCATATTTTTAGTAATTTCTTGTTCAATTAGTTGTATATTTGTATTCCGGCACCATCTTAGACAGATTCTTGAACAAACCATTATATGGTTTTTCCCCTGATATCCGCTTGGTATTGCTTGTAGCTTTAATTTACTCATTCTATGAGTTAACTATCTTCTGGTGAAGTAGTTGTAGTGTTCAATTTGGAGCTAATAGGCATGCTTCTTGAGTATTATGTTTAATTAAGTTAATGGAGGTTTTGGACATGGTGGATCTAGACTTGATTGGAATTAGCTTGTTGTCGTCTTCACATCTTTCTTGTAGGAAGTAATGTTGCTCTTGTTTCTTGTATTTGATATATAATGCGGTGAAGTTGGTATTTGGCTACTTATTTCTTGCTCTCATTGATTCTTTCTCACTTCCTTCCTCCCTCTTTGTTGTGCCAAACTTTTTGTGAGCTCCTGTGTTTTGCTTGTTGCTTGTTTCAGTTGTTGATTCTATTTCTTTATATTGATTTCTTTGATTGACCTTCTGCTGAAAATTACAGAGGACTTGCAGGTTCATCCTCGACATGCGAATGCAACCAAGCTTCAGATGCAAAGGATGCACGAAATGGAGCAGTTAGCAAGTGTTCAGGGCATGCCAACTGATAGGAACACATTGAATAAGCTAATGGTAATAACAACCATCACATGGCCAGGGGAGGAGGTTTGAGTGGCTCTGCACAAGCAGCTTTAGCGCTGACCAATTACCAAAATCTGCTGATGAAGCAGAACTCGATGAATTGAAATGCAAATTCTTTTTTTTTATTCTTAAATGAGGAGCGATTCTTAAACGAGCTCTCATCTCAAGATTATATGAGAATTTCACTTTTTTTTTTTTTTTTTTTATTCTTCTAGCTTCTTCGAGTTGCTTCGTAACTAGAGACTTGGTCACGCTAATGACTTCACTGGCCAGTGACTTGATCAGTGACCTGTGTATAATAATGACATGGTCAGTGACATGCAATGTGATTTGGCCAGTAACTTGGTCAGTGACGTGTGTATAACAGTGACATGCAATATGACCTGGCCAGTGACTTGGCAAATAACATGTGACTGACAGTGACTTTAACAGTTACGTGATCAGTGACATGGTCATGACTGTGACATGTAACTGACCAAGTAACTGATCATGTAACTGACCAAGTAACTGATCATGTAACTGACCATGTCACTTACAATGTATGTAACTGACCAAGTAATTGAACATGTAACTGATCGTTGTCATTGACATGGGCAGTGACTTTGCTAGTGACTTGAGGTTAACAGTGACTTGGACAACGATTGACAGTGACATGTTTATGACTGTGACTTGGCCAATGACTTGAGGTTAACAATAATTTGGGTAGTGACCTCACTAACTAGGGACTTGGTTTGGCTTGGCTAGAGATTGACAGTGACTTAGCCACTGACTTGGCCAAAAATTGATACAGACACATGGACAGTAACATAGACATTTATGTGGAGATAATGAATGTGTGTAATGCTGTTTAGGTTGTATGCTTTACTAAAATGGAAGTGTTGCTAGTTCAAATACATACTTTATAGGATCATATAATGAAACTGGTCAGTGTGGTCACTGGCCATGTCGCTATACAAGTCATTGGCCAGAGAAGTCACTGGAAAAGGCTAACTCATTGACAACGTGTGTTAACCTCATGTCACAGATTATGTAACTGATCATGTAACTGACCATGTAACTTACAATGTATGTAACTGAACATGTAACTGATCATGTAACTAACCATGATCAAAATTACTTTCACAGGTAAATTGGTTCAATTCTTGCTCCTCACCCAGATTCCTCTCGAGGAGATTTCTACTCACCTAGATTTACCTCGAGAGGATTATTCCTCACCCATATTGGTTTTGAGGTGATTTCTCCACACACCCATATTAGCCTTGAGAGGATTTCTTCTCACACATATTCGTCTTTAGGGAATTACTTTACTCCTCACCCAAATTTTCTTTAAGAGGATATCTCCTCACCTAGATATCTCCTCAATACTCCTCACCTATATTAGCTTTGAGAGGATTTATTCTCACACAAATTAGCCTTTAGGGAATTACTTTACTCTTCACCCAAATTTTCTTTAAGGGGATATCTCCTCACCCAGATTTCCCTTGAGGAGATTACTCCTCACCCATATTAGCCTTAAGAGGATTTCTTCTCACACAGATTAGCCTTTAGGGAATTATTTTACTCCTCACTCAAATTTTCCTTGAGGCCGGGGATATCTCATCATCCAGATTTTCTTAAGGAGATTACTCCTCACTCATATTGGTCTTGAGGGGATATCTCCTCATCCAGATTTCCCTTGAGGAGATTACTATGAATATATGCAATATGACTTGGCCAGTAACTTGATCAGTGACAAGTGTATAACAGTGACATGGTCAATGATGCAATGTGACTTGGCCAGTGACTTGTATTACAGTGAAATGCAATGTGACCTAACCAGTGACATGAATATAACAGTAACTTGACAAGTGATATGCAATTGCCAGTGACATGTTCAGTGACTTGTCTACTGACTTGTGATCAACCTTGGACATGGTCAGTGACATTGACTTGTTGAATTCAAAAGATGCCAAAAATTAGAATGTGCTGTAAAAATCTATAAAAGTAATGTTTTATTAAGGAAAACTAAACATAACAGTGACATCATAAAAATATACAAAAAGCTAATTTATTTAATAAACTGGAGTTTACAATTCACCAGTGACTTGCATCCTAATTAAGCCTTAGGCAAATTTCTAAAACTCTAAATTTGCAGAGATCCAATTGTACCTATGTTCCGCAAATATCTTGATTATATGAGCTTTATATTGCAAAATATCCTTGCTGAGTTTCTTCTGAATCCCCTCCTCTTTTAAAAGTTTCTCCATGTAGTTCACCTCTGTCTTGGAAAAATCAAGTGCCGGTTGTGATATTTCAAGCCCTTCCTTTCGAACAATGGACACATACCTAGAAGTGTTGTAGAAGAAGAAGAATATAGAGTTTGAGCAACAGAGTTTTACAGTAGTTCAAATGCAAGCAAGCATCCTAAATTTGCTAAAAGGAAATGCAGCTACAGTACCGTTGAGGATTGAAATTGTCAACTCCAAGGTCCTCATCCTGTAGAAGAATGCGACTATATTGATCAACTATATCAGGATGTAAGAAACGCTTTGTGAACCACCTAGGCATCAAGAAAGCTATCACTCAGAAACGCATCTAAAATAAGCCAACTTCTAATACAAATGAAATGATTGAAGGCATGAAGATAAGTCATGTGTACCATTTTGTTTGATTGACTGCAGACACATAAATGACAAGATCATTCCATTAAAATTGCTTCCACTCATCAACGTTACCATCATAATGAAAAAGCATCACAACAAAACCACTTGACAAAAACTGCATTATAGTGTATAAGATCAAACACAAAGCCAATTCAATAGAATGTCAATGCAATATAATCTATTAAATATCACATTCCAACTTTGAAAAAGGCATGAAACATCAAATAACATAATTATAAAAATTTCAAATCAGCAACAGTAGTTCATTAGTTCAAGAACTTGGAAACTTTGAAACGTTCTTTATGAGTTTTCATGCCAAATCCAATGAGTCTAGAAGAAAAACGTACAAACACCTCATAAACACAAACCATATGATCCTCTGCGCAAATGACACCTCATTTACGACTAGATTTCTGAAAGAACTACTCAAATCAATACAGGACCTAGTATACCATTCAATTACAAACTTAAAATAAGTGCAAGCAGAAGAAATTCAAATTAACATTTAGATCACATTAAAGGAGTCTTCACCTCATTAATTAAGAATCTACTCTCTAAGCATGCTGCGCTTCACCCCAGTAAAGTTCCTTCAATTCCTTTTTAGCGCACCGTGCCTCATGTCTTTCCTCCTTGATAGCCGCCTCACTCAGATATATATTCAAGTTATCATCAAAGAACCAATAGAAATTTACCAACACAACTACAAAACAGAAATTACAATTCCTGGAATTATCAAATGCCAAAATCAGTAGCTATGAGATATTTGAATACAAGTTATATGCTCCCAGTTTGAATAATTACTTCATTTCTACAACTTCATCGAGTGCTAGCAGCTATAGATAGTACCTACTAAAAGCATTTGGGAAAAATAGACCAAATCTAAAAGCACTAAACTAATATCATTATGCAATGTAAGAAATCCATGCTGTCGTTGCCATATAAAGCAAGGCCTATTTTGGGTCACAAGCTTCACCAAAAATAGAAAGCCAGAAAGCCTAGCCTCGATCTTCTATACAAAGCATAGGGTATAGCTTCATAAGCTTTAGATGATAAAGTCATGAGCCTCATAATTAAAGCTGGGCAGTAATTTATGATTATCTCTATAGAAAAAGCCAAACTTTACAGAGAGACATAATAATCAAATAAACAACATGCATGTTCAGAATGCAGCCAAGAAGTGAAAAAGAAGGGCTAGTATTCAGAATTAGAAGCAAACTGAATTGGATAGATTGATTGATTGGTGATGAAGGAGAGTAGTGACCTGGCGGGATTTTGCAGTAATCGAAGTCGGTCCACGACGTCTTGTTGAAGACCTTGTGGGACGGCCAACCGGGGTTGGGGAACATGGCCGAGATAGAGGAACTGAGGAAGTGAGCAGAAAATGCATCAATATCATACCCAGTGATATTGAATATAGCAATGCGAAGCAGGTTCCTCGTCTAACATTCAGTCATTCACAACAAATACTATAGTATTCAGACTCCTAATTCACATAACTATTGCTACTTTCCTCAGCTCAATCATACAAACTAAACGCCTAGCAATCAATCATGATAATCCAGGGTGTCTTCAACCACAATTCAATTGAATTAGCAATCACTCAACTACGAATAACAACTAAGATTTCCATGACCAAGATCTACATGCGAGAGATCGTTACTTACCAGAAGAAGCCCTCTAACCAAAACGGTTTGCTTCTGAACCGGCATGATCTTCATGATTCTCTCAGGCCCAGCACCGCGGCGCCTACCGCCGCGACCACAGTCACCTCCGAACCTGTGGCAGAAGCCTCCACGCTCAACATCGGCGCCGCCTCCTCTTTCAACCATGAATTCGAGGAAGACGCCAGCTTGGATGGAACATACGACGTTGTTTACCGAGCAGGATGGAGTTGTTGCCTCTCGGAACTTCCAGCTCCGCCATTGTTTGCCACGGCCGCTGTCGTTGTCGTCGACGAAGGTCTCAAGGAAGAAGAAGCCATTGATTTCTGAGCTTCACGAACGAACAGATAATCCAGATGCAGAGAATTTGAGAGAGAGAGAGAGATTTTGGTAGGGGTCGAGTGTTCGAATGGACAAGGGTTAGATGAGCTCCAGTAACGGGAGGGAGGGAGACTGAGAGCTGCCAGTGGCAGTTTTCGTAATTGTTGTTATTTTTAGTGTTAGATTGATAAGGAGTGACCTAAAGTATCATGAGGACATTTGTGTTATCTGAATTATCATAACACACTTTAAAATGACCTCTTTTATCATTGTCCCAAAAAAAAAAGGAATTTTTTTTATTTTTTCTTTTTTTTAATATTTTTTCTTCTTCTGTTTTTTATTTTTTTATTTTTATTTTTCTGTTTTTTCGTTTTTAATTGTTTTCTTCTGTTTTTTCATTTTTTAATTTTTTTAATTTTGTCTTCAACCTATACACCACAAGTTATAATAGGTTTATAAGAACAAAAAGATACTCTAGGTGGTTGAAAGTCGCTCGCTGATCTACGATATTTGTGATAAATCTCCGATAAAGTGAAGAATTTTAGGAGATATCCCTAATAAAGTGAAGAAATATCTGTAAAAAACAATTTTACACTTTATCTATAAATATCAGTAAAAAATGATTTTACACAGATATTTCTTCACGATTTTACACTTTATCTGTAAATATCTGTAAAAAATAATTTTACACAGACATTTCTTCACTTTATTGGGGATATATCCTAAAATTCTTCTCTTTATCGGAGATATATCATAAATATCGTAGATCAACGAGAGACTTTCAACCACCTAGAGTATCTTTTTGTTTTTATAAATGAATAAACCTATTATAACTTGTGGTGTATAGATTGAAGACAAAATTTATATATAAAAAAAAAACAGAAAAAAAAAATAATAATAAAACGAAAAAAAGAAAAAAAAAATTCCTTTTTTTTGGTCTTGAAATGACCATTTTAGCCCTCAAAAGTCAGACTTAACGGTCCAAATTGGACGGAATAGTAAAAATTGGACACGGCTGATTGAAATTGGAAAGCTTGGGAGGTAAACTGATTAAATTGAAAGGACATGTACTAACATGAAATTACCCCCAAACCTTAGGGGGGTAAATTGAATTTAATCCTAAAAAAAATAAGTCTTAAATTATCCACAGATAAAACCATTGAGCCACATTTTGCCAAATAAAACAATGTATATCTTTTTTTCTTTTTTTTTTTGTAGAACAATGTAAGGCCCTTTCGCCCCTTGTGAAGCCTTATTCGGCCCTATTCAGAGGGTCGGCCGGGCCCTTTTGACCCTAACAAAATAGGCCTTAAGGGCGGGTAATGGCTTACATATTGAAGCCTCGGCTCAGCCCGGCCCGACCCTACCCTAAATTTCGTTGACTTTGACTAGGCCCGCCCCGACCTTACCCTAAGCCCTAAAATTATGGTAGGGCCACCCTAGCCCGACCCATGATGACCCCTACTTGCACAAATATATGTTGTAGTACTTGGTAAGGACCTCCACGCTTTTTCTTTCTTGTCCCTTCTTCAAATCTTCTCATATCCTTTTTGTTTTTTTTTTCTCTTCCTATTTGCGTCTTTAGGTAGGTCAGTTACATTTGTTTTTAATGTGAGGTCTAAACAACGCCTTGTCTACTGCAAACTAACTAAAACCTCCTCCAAAATCTTTGTTCCTATTTTTCTCTAGATTTCATAAGGTATTTCATACTCTTCCACCATGTTTATTTAGTAACTTTAATTCTTGTTTAATCTACAATTGTTCTTATTTTTTTAACATGCGATAGTTGAAATTGAGGCGAGAAAATAGAATTTGTTTCTTCGTCTTAAAAAATAATAATTTCTCTATTGAATACAGGTTGTGAAGTTAGTTATCGACATGAATCTATAATTAGGATCAGTAATAGTCTCATGTTCAACATCATTTGAAATTTTTTTAGTTAGTTGTTTTGAGGATAATTTTTATATTGTTGAATGAGCTTGTCATAACATTTGCTTTATTATATTGATTCCTGATTTTTTTTTTTTTTTAAGTCAGTATGCAATGAACAAAAGACTTCGCTCGAATTTTTGCACTAGGTCTCTGAGTGCTTAGGACCGGCCAGCGTCGCTATTATTAGATTGAACACGCATTTTTAATGCGTAAAAGTTAAGAACAGTTATTTGATATAAAGATATAGAATTCAAATAAACTCATCGCCAGTAAGGCTGCGTTTGGGGGGGGCTTTTTAGCTCCCCTGCTTATAAGCACAAGACCCATAAGTGTTTGGTAAGCCAACTTCTCATCTGCTTTCTCCAGAAGCTGCTGTGGCTTCCGTCGAAAAGCAGAAGCGCCCTCCCCCTGGCTTTTAAAAGCCAAGAGTCAGGAAATCACTGTGGCGCTGGTTACTGTAGATTAATGAAATTTTGATAATACCAGTCTCTATCCTCCCTTGGTTGAGACTTGAGGCAATTACTTGATTGCCATGAAACTCTTCTTGATAGATGATGCCGCAGCAATCTCTCTCCCTCTCATCACAGACGCCGCATCAATCTCTTATCACAGACGCCCCATCAATCTCTCTCTGACGCCGCCTCATCTAGCCTTTCATCACGATTTTGGGTTGGAAATCGAAGCCTCACTCAAGCAAGGATGCTTGGCGATTTGATTCAGGTTAGTTTTTTTTATCTATTTCAGTTTCAAATTTCTATGATTTTGATGAAGGCCTATGATTTGAGTACTGCCAGTGTCCTTGTATCATTTGATATCAGTGGGTTGAGTTCAATTTTGTTTAATTTTGTGAATTTTCTGGACCCTTTTCACTTGTGTTGATTGGTGTTGATCCCCTTTTGTTTCTACTTCTAGCACAGACACAAAAGACTATTGTGATGCTTTTAAATGTTTGAGATGTTGATATTCTGCAATTGGTATAGACCCATGTAAGTAGATATTTAAGTTGGAACTGTGATTTTGGAACTGAGGAGTGTTGATTTTGGGAACTGTGGCCTTCTGGTTTTGGATACTGATCTCAACATCATGGTTATGCAACAGTTATAGATTGGGATTATACACTTTGTGCTGCAAGATTAGATTCAACTGTATAGATTGGAATTTACTCTCTGTACTGGTTGCTTCTTGTTTTTATTTCACTTGATTAGATAGAGTTATAGATTGATGATAATTTACACTCTCTGTGCTGCAAGATTAGGATTTGCTCCTGCTAGTTACTTTGTTTGTTACTGGTCTTGATGATAATTTACACACTGCTGCAAGATTAGGATTTGCTCCTGCCAGTTGCTTAGGTTGTGTGGAAGTTGAATCCGTTTCTGTATATGTTGCTGTCACTGCAGTACTATTAATTGCTCGTTTCTGGTGTTAAAAAGGTTTTCTGGATGTCATCATTCAAGGCAGTGATTAAACTTAGAAATTGATAAAATTATTTTATAGGGAAAGTGATATTCAGAATCTCATCATATATTCATATCTCACTGTTCTGTGGGAACATGTCCATTTGTTTTTCAACTTTTTGGTTGCATACTTTGTATAGCTAGAGCATCTCTATATGCTTGTATTCCTTTCAAATATGCTTCCTGGTTTGAAGAATGTAGATACGGCATCCTTTCACATGTTACAGTTTTTACTCTGTCTGCACTTCGGAGATTACAAATGGATAATATCAATGGAGCTCCATCACATAATTTTGTAACATATTTCGTGTGGATAAGTGGTTTAAAGAGATACATGGGTATGCTTGTTGCCATCCCCTGCTTTTATTTTTCATCATTATCCTTCATTTTCCTTTGTTTTATACTAAAAGTCTCTTGGTTTCTTTTCCTACTGGATAGGTGACCTTGGAGTTCTTGGAACTGGAATACCAATAGGAAAACTTGATATGTATGTTGCTGCAGCTGGTATTAATTCAGAGTCATTGGGAGATCAAGCGGAATACCAAGCAACGCAGCAAGTTATATTATCTTTCATCATGTAAAACTTAGCTAGGAAACTTGAAAATTGAAATGTATGAATGCAATAACGATGTTCCTTAAATTCAGTATTTGATAAATTGATGTATCACAAGGCTTTTGGTACAAATATTGATCATGGTTTGCATTCAATTTGATTTCCAATTGATTATTATGGTGCATTAGGTAAAATGAACGAAAAAACTAGAATTCGGTTATCTAATATTAATCATATAGTCACTGTGATTTATAAAAATTAAAAGTTAACAAAAACTTATCACGTCATAATAAAGATTAAAATGATAACAAGAGCATTTGAACAATATTGTATTACCAAATCTCTTATGTCTAATTTGGTCATTCCACAAACAAAAAGCACAAGCCAGTTTGAGTTTACCAAACACTTTGACACTGCTTTTGTCACTGACAGCACTTATAAAAAGCCAGTTTACCAAACACTCAGCTGCTTTGCTTTTCAGCCACTTATTATCATAAATAAGCAGAAGCCAGCTTTTCTGAGAAGCACAGCCATACCAAACATAGCCTTAATCCTTTAAAACTCATTCATGTGTGACTGTTTACCAATGTTCTGAGATTAAGAAATGAAGCAAATCTTAATCCTGACTTTATTGTCCGATAAAAAATTCATGGATTGTAAAGCAACCCGTGTCGATTCAAGGCCCCTATTGCTTACGTCGAACCCGTAGGCCCAATTTGACTTTCAACTTGGATTGGGATTCGGATTCCGCTCACGCGTTGCAGGGGTAGAGTCTAAGCTAGTAATCTACAAAAATAGCACACTATTTTTCCAGGGTTTGATTGGGACTTGGAAAGAGACGCGACATATGTTTGCATATGTCTTGTGTGTGGACATTGAGTAGCTCACTATATGTGAATTTACACCTCATGATTTGGGTCATCAACATCATATTGGGTATCCCCATAACATGATTCTTCTTCTCATTAATTAGATCTTATCTTTGTCATCAGTTCATCCTTATATGTATAGGATTAGGGATTAGTTACTAAGGGTTCTAATGAAGTTAATCGTTTGCCTCTTTCATACGGTTTTAAATTCATCCATTGTTTCATTCGTTTTTCGATTTTTCTTTAAAATATGGAAAGAATATTTGTAAGAGTACATTTAAATAGTAACATGAGTCAAACAGTAGTAAGCTATGCATATACAAATTAATTCAAACGTTGAGGGTGTAATGAACTTGCAAAAAAATTATTTTTAGGTGTTCGATAAATTAATTCAAAAAGGCTAAATCAAGAGTAGTTACGCAAAATAAAAGGAGTGAGCTTATCTTTCCCTACAAAAAAGTTCTTAATCTGCAACTAGTTAGCCAATTAAGGGTTTGTTTTATTCTTGGACAGTTTGACATTTTCTTCTGGGCAATTATGCTTACATAGCTCCTTAGTCTCCCCCGGCCTACTCAGAAACTTTCATTCACAACCTAACAAAACCGGATACGTCCTAACGGCTATGTATGATTGACCTATACCGGCCGCGAGCTCTATGCATGGGCGGGTCTGAACCCCAGAAAAGTACTGCAGGGACAAGCCGGCTCAGACAACGTAAAAATTTGGAAGATTATAGTAGTCAATTAGATAAGAACGAAAAAGCAGGGTAATTGAGTTAACCTAAACAAAGAACAAGACAGAGTGGAGAGAAACTATCTAGCTTGAGAATTAAAGAGGTGAAGTACATCGAGAAATGAGAGGAGGAGAAGAGAAAAGACTACACCAGAGACAACAAACAAAACCACAAAACCGTCATGAGCTTTGGGCTCTCTCTCTCTCTCTCTCTCTCTCACACGTAGTTTTGTCGCTCCCATTTTGTTTCCTTCATTCCAAGTAATGTATAATTTTTTTTTTTTTGGTCTGAAAGGTAATTTATAATTAATTAAGTCTTTCTTCCATGACTAGTGCATGTGACATTGACGAGCTCTATCTCTAGGTATTGTGGAATATATGAATGTGCATAATCATCTTATCGTTGTTCAAAGGTCAAACATAAATTCTCAGATTTCTACTAGATAACGAGGAACACAATTTTCTCTTTGTGAAAAGATCTACTAGCTAGAGTGCTAGAATACCACAATTTTAAGTCGTACTTGCTCATATAATGGATGTATATATGCATTTTGAGGCAAATTTGATTAATTTCATTGTCATATACATCGAGAAGTAACTATTGAGTGTCGTTATTCGAATATTAGAGTAATATAGTTGATTATAAAATATCTAAAAACACAATAAGTTGTTTGTCAATCTTCAACAAATTCTTTTTCCCGTCCCTAAAAATGATATACTTTTGAATCTTCCACTAGCTATATCATATGAACACTTGATTTGTTTAATTATATATGTTTACCTTCTTATTATGATTCCCTAATCATCTATTAATTTCATGATTTTGTTTTTTCCCTATAAGATTATTCAAGATTTGAATTAGTACGTGAATAATTGTGTGTCCCAACTCAAACAAGCACCCTTCACATGCATGTTACCACTTCCAAAATATGCTGCTCTTCTTGTTTCATATTTTGGTGGTAAATCATCTAGACAAAGTCCTCAATCAAACAAACCCATCTCTCATGGAAACCATCTAAAACCCGGTCCACAACCGAACCGGCTCACCGGTTCGACGTCCACCAAGGTGGTTAAAATCTCAAAAGGCTAAAAGGAATCAGCCAACCCAAATTCCTTGTCCTCATTTCTATGTCCTTCTCTCGACTCTTCTTCTTGTTCCTCCCCTATCGTCAATACCTGTCTTTTTTGTAGCTTTTGGGTTTTTAAGAGAATGTCAGTGAAGCTTTTCCACAAACAATTCTCTGCTTCAAACCCAAAGCTATCATTCATATCCACCCAGACAAGCCATGGCTGCTTCTTCCTTACGAGAGTTGCTTACAGAAGAAGCATATCAACGCGGGAACAAAAACAACAACGTGTTCGTCGCCAAAACCAAAAAACCAGTGAAGTACAGAGTTGCTCCAGCTGAGTCTCTGGCTTTGTTGCCTATACACATCTGCCACGATCGAAAAAGCTACGACTTCTCCAAGCACAAGGCTCAAAACTCTGTTATGCGAAAAGGGTCGTCTAGAAGAGTGAGTTCTACTTCAGAGAGGTCGAATTCCAAGACAGTGGTCTCGGAAAGTAGTTCGAGAAGAACAGAGCCTGCGGCGCTTGATGAAGTTGCCACTAAAGCTGTGGTTTCTATTCTCAGCGGATATGCGGGTCGTTATATAAAGGACGAGGAGTTTAGAGAAGGGATTGAGGAGAAGTGTAGGGCTTGTTTGGCGAGGAAGAAAAGAGATTCGGATAGTGGAGTACTTGAGACTTTGGAATCAGGTGTTGAAAATGTTAACAAGTTGGTGGAGAATCCAGTTTTTTCGACGAAAGCAATGAGAAAATGTATTGGGAATTTGAGCAGTGTTGTTGCTTCTCTGGATGCCAATAAGTCCAAGATGAATGCTTCGACTTGTGGTATACCCAATTCAAATCTCTCTGCTTGTGCTCAGCTCTACTTGGCAATTGTTCACAAGCTTGAGAGAAATGACTTGGTTTCTGCTAAGCATTTGCTTCAAGTTTTCTGTGATTCACCATTTTTAGCAAGAACCCATTTGCTTCCTGATCTATGGGAACATTTCTTACTTCCACATCTTCTTCATCTGAAGATATGGTATACCAAGGAGATTGAGGTTGTTTCACACTCATTTGAGAAGGAGAAGATAATGAAATCCTTAACCAGAGTCTATAATGACCAAATGGATTTGGGGACTACAAAGTTTGCTCAATACTACAAAGAGTGGCTTAAATTTGGGGCTGAGGCTCCTCCTGTTGCTCCTGAAATACCTCTGCCTTCAGTACCAAGTAGCAGATCAAGACGAAGGAGAGCATCCGATTCTTTCGCTTCACATTCCTCATTGAACAAAAATTTGTAAGTATGGCATTGATTCATTTCAATCATTTTCACACATTCATTTTTTTTTTTCATGTGACTAGTAGTTTGTGTGTGAATTAACTGTGTAATTGATAATTTTCCAAATCACCAAAGATATCAGGCTGTGTTTGGCCCCACACTCGAAAGGCGATCAGTGGACCTTGATGATCGAAATGGAGTTTCAATTGCTTCTTGGGATGTAAATGAAGAGGAGAAGCTGTTTGAAGATGAAGCTAATGCAGACAAGTACAACAGTCTCAGTTTTGTTCATGTGGGTAACTCTGATTTTTATATTTTTCTATTCCTATTTTTAGTGAATAGTTGAATGCTGCAAGTGGAGGTTCACATTAAATTGTTATCAACTTATCATTGTCTGAATTTGGCAGAGGGAAGACAGTAATAGACGAAAGTCATCGAGCGGAAGTCATAGAAATCCAAAAACTGAGTTATGGCCTGAGTCTGATCAGACAAAGAAATCAGACTATTTTGGATTCTTTAGCTGCCAGAATGCACCTACTGAATGCCTAGTGAATAGGAATCTCATATTTAAGAGTAATTCAGTTCAACAAGAAGACAATTCCCACCTTCCTTCAAGCAATTTAGGCAGTGCAATCAGTACTCTTTACTCGTCGGATAGTCTAAGTGATTGCGAAATTGCAGTTCGTGCAATTACCAAAGCTTGGTTGGACTCACATGGTGATCCTGTCATTGAAGCCATGTTATCCGAGCCACCTCTTATCCAGGGAATGCTGGAGGTGTTGTTTGCTTCCACTGATGATGAAATTTTGGAACTAGTAATATCGGTTTTAGCTGAATTTGTAGCAAGAAATGAGCAGAATAGAAAGATAATACTGAATTTTGATCCACAGCTTGAAATCTTCATGAGACTTCTAAGAAGTAGTGGTCTATTTTTGAAAGCAGCTGTTTTGCTTTACCTGTTGATGCCAAAGGCAAAACAGATGATATCACTTGAATGGGTGGCACTAGTCCTTCGAGTACTCGAGTTTGGAGACCAGTTGCAGACCCTATTCACCGTTCGATGCAGCCCTCAAGCAGCAGCGTTGTACCTTTTGGACCAGCTTCTTACGGGTTTTGATGAAGATCGGAACTTGGAGAATGCTAGACAGGTGGTTTCTCTAGGAGGCTTAAGCCTTCTGGTGACTCAAATTGAGAAAGGGGATACTCATGAGAGGAATAATGTTGCTTCCATCATTTCATGCTGTGTTCGAGCTGATGGAAGCTGTCGAAACTACTTGGCTGATTTTCTGAACAAGCCTTCTCTTCTCGAACTCATTGTACTCGGAAATGGAAGCAACTCAACTTGTTCTGCATTTGCTCTATTGATTGAAATACTCTGCCTTAGTAGGTATGAATTTATTGTGCATCTTTTTTCAGTCTTCTAGTTTTCTTTAGATGTTATATTTATATTCTGATAATCTAAATGATTGTTCTCAGACGAACGAAGATCACTCAAATCCTAGAAGGACTGAAAGAAGGATGCTGTGGCTTGAACACAATGCAAATTTTATTGGTCTATCTGCAGAGAGCTTCACCAGAAGAGCGCCCCTTAGTTGCAGCCATATTACTACAACTTGATCTTATGGTAAATCGATCCATTGTTAATATCTATGCCTTGTTCTTAGTACTGCTGGAGAAAAACTATTTCAACTTAGAATTTGGAACTGTCCAAAATTTATGTCAAATTTTAGGCTTGCAAACTGTACATAAGGAAATCAAATTTGTTCTAGACTTCAACATATATCTTGGATAGTTCCATTATGGAGAAGCAGTTTTGTTGCAGGGAGATCCTTTTAGATGCAGTGTATATAGAGAAGAAGCCATCGAAGCAATGATAGGTGCTTTAGATTGTCGAACATGTGACAAAAAAGTCCAAGAACGATCAGCGAGATCTCTCTTGATGTTGGGAGGCTGGTTTTCATACACAGGAGGGGCATCAACAGAACATTGGCTTTTACAACAAGCAGGTTTCAGTTATTGGTCAAGGGATTCATTTCACTTCAAAGAAGGTTTTTTACACTCAGTAAGACTGCTGTCACTCTAAACCGACATATAATGACACATTTTTTGTGGTCTGAAAAATAATTTGGTTCTAACAGTAGGATGATTCTTTTAATTTTGTCAATAACTAGAATGAAGACGAAGAAGCAACAGAAAATTGGCAGAGGAAAGCAGCCACTGCATTGTTTAGAAGTGGTAGTAAGAAATTACTGGGGGCCCTTTCGGATTCCATAGCAAATGGCATCCCGAGTTTAGCACGAGTGAGCCTTGTGACATTGTCCTGGATGAGTAGCTTTCTCAGTACAGTTGGAGATGAACATTTGAAGTCCATGGCATGCTCAATTCTTGTGCCTCAGTTACTCGAGTCGCTGAAGTTTCACAAAGATGTGGAGGAAAGAGTACTTGCTTCTTACTCACTACTGAATCTTGTAAAAAGTTCAGGTATGTTTTCCCACAAAAGAGTAAATGCTAATATATTAGTTTCGAAAATCGTTTATTGATTTTTATTTACTTATTGGAAAAATTTTCAGGTGATGAATACATCCCCATGCTCTCATCAGTGGACAAAGAGGTTCTTAGCAAACTCCAGAACCTCTCCTTAGTGACATGGACAGCTAATGAGCTTATTTCAATCATCACAAGCAATTATGAGGACTAGAATTCACATCAAATAAATACCCCGGAGGCAGTTAAATTAGCAGAACTGGAATTGTACGTAGAGTGTGTTGGAAAATTTTCTTTATTCCTTTTAAGGAGTGTGTTTGTATGCCACAAATTTCTTTGTTAGCTGATTTGTATAGAGCAGCATATTTGAGGACAAAAGATTATTATGCTAACAATGAAGGATGTGTATAAAGTTCAATAGTTTTCTGATTAGTCTCTTGATGGGTAGATCCTGATCTATGATACAAACTATAGACGTACTTACATGAGAAGAGTAGAAGACATTCAGTTCACTCATCTAATCTGAACCATCACCAGATGGAGATCCCAAAATTTACACCCACCTTAATCTATGATATCCACATTAAATCATTCTTGAGATACATAGTCCCAAATTGGGAATTTTAAGCCTTTGCGTTGATAAGTTTAACATTTTAGGTCCAATGTTGGTCCATATGTGATCCATATCCCCCAAATAATGGTATCTAGTTCAAGTTCACAACCCATGAGAGGACTACTGTGAATGTAGAATTCCTCACCAAGAATCTGTATGAATATCTCCACCCTTTCCAATTTTTCGGATTAATTCCAAATATAGCAAGTTAATCCCACACAAACCATTTACCCCTCTTCCCCCTTTAAGAGTGGTCAACATCCAACCTTTGTCAAAACTTACAATGATTGTAGATTTCTTGGCTACAGTGACCTGTCATTCCCATCCATTCAATTCCTCAGCTCAAAAAAAAAAAAAAAAAAAAAAAAACTTTTATCTGAAATCCAACCAGCCACTGTACTTCCACACTAATGCAGTTTCTTGGTAAGTTTACTCTGAATCTATTTGTAAATAGACAGCAGATCTAACTATCTAGCTTATTGAGTTCTTGACATGTTGCTGTCACTTGCCTTGTATATATAACAGAAGGCTAGGGCCATCTCCAATTGGAAACCAACAGCAAATGACAACTAACAGAAACAGCAATCTCTATTCAAAGCTTATATAATTCTGAAGATAACCTGCAAATAATTTTCATGGTCCCCTTCACCCCACCATTATAGGACTACTTCCCTTCAACTTTTGCCAAACTGGTCACATGCCTCACCCAGATAAGACAATTGTGCAAGATAGAAGTTGAAGAAAACTATAAACTTGCACCACAACTAATTGAACTTACAGGAATCTAAGGAGAGGACCACCAGTAAATACAATTCCAGTAGATCTACAAGGTACAGTGAGGGACCTAACCCTATAACTGTAAAGGATCCAAAAGATATCCTAATGATTCCTTTCTGATTATATATAATCGTCATCTTTTCATCTTTTGTACTTACACAGATGATTGTAATTTGTACCCCCACCCAGCTTCGAGAACGTCTTCCATGCTCCGAGCAAGTAATGCTCGGCCTTTTTGGGTCCACCCACATGACTTTCACGTGCCTCCTTATTAAGATGAAATTCACATGGGAAAGGCCAAGCCTGTTCCCGGTCAAGTTTCTCGATTGAGTTTTACCTAGGGTGAATCGATTTGAGTGAATTGGGTTTTACCCAGAGCAGACCCGAGTGAAATGATATGCCAATCTCTACACCTGTGATTACCTCTGATGATAAAAGGTAGATCTTGGATCAAGTTCTGTAGCCTGAAAGTGCTCATCACCGTGCTCGTCACCCATCACCACAACCCATTCTCTCTAGCTACATTCTTGAAAACTTTTTCTCACCTTCAGCTCTTTAGTTTCTAGGACGCCATCTTCTCCGGGCAATCCGTGTGTGGGAGACTTGGCCGGGCAGGTTGATGGGGTTGAGATCCGGCATGAGGGGATTAAGGGCCGATCGATAAGGACGAGGTTAGGTGGCCGAAGAGATCGACGCAGTCGATGGAAGGTGGTGGGACGACGGCGGGAGATTTCCGGGCAAGCTGCTGGTAGTGCGTTCCTTGCAGACCTCAATCCTTCTAATTGAAGAAGAAGAAGCATAAGGGAAATAAATAAATAAAAATACACGGGTGCAGGGTGCGTTAGCTTTGTGCTTAAACGAATTTGGTTTTTTTTTTTTTTTTTACACCTTATTCTCTTTTCCTTTTTTTTTTCAACATATAATAAACTGAATTTGTTATGATTTATTAGTTATTGTTCTCGTTTCGACCACATTAGTGACATGGAAATAAAATAGAAAGAAAGATTAAAAAATTAAATTTTCTAATAGGACGTTGACTACTTGACTTGATTAAATTTTATTTATAAATTTAACATTTAAGTATTTAGAAAAACTAACCGCGAAGATCAAGTCCCTCGAATTTTAGAATATTATGGTTGACAGAGTGGATCGCTATTGAATCGAAGTCGAAAGAGGATAATATTTTGAAAATGGGCATAAAATATCTCAATCAATGCATCCAATGGTCGGTTTTCCCAAAGTCTTATGTCTTGATGGGGTTGCCCTTAGAGGAACGTAATAAACAAATATAGTGTTACTAAGGTGTCATTGCTTGACGATATGGATTGATTTATTAATTTTCAATTTCAATTTTTTAGATCGCACAAAATCCTTATATGTCTACTAATGTGGTCCAACTTGTTTATTAGTTGTATAAGAAAATATACCGTCCATAAACAACAAGGTGGCGGAAATAGATTTTATCGAAATCGACTGTTGGATGTTAACACACTATAAATACATGGGTTGTCTCAATTTTTCAATTTCCATATTTCGAATATATTGATTGCACAAAATCATTATATCCCTACTAATGTGGTTTTAACTTGTTTATTAGTGTATAAAAAAATATACCTTCTATGAGCAACAAGGTGGAGGAAAAAGAATTTATCAAGATTGACTGTTGGATGTTATCATGATAAAAAGAAATTGTTATGGTCAAAATTTTAGCTATTTTTGTCGTCGTTTGGGTCTCGATCTATTAGGTCAACCCTAAACCCTAAATACCCTATAAAATTAATATGCTCATAACCGCTCACTCGCAACTTCTTTTTTTGATCTGTCAGCTCTCACACTCTCGTGGCTATGATCTACATCAACTAATGTAAACATTTAAGAAAATTTATCTACTCGTGGTTAAGCTCCCCTTAGGGAGCTATAAGTGCATAAATGGTTGACCGCTTTATTGGACATCTAAATAACAGTGGATCGGGTTAAATTTTTTATACAATACCTATCAATACACTACAAGTAGATGGGTAATGTCAAATTTATCAATTTTAAGTTTTAATTTTTTGGATCGCACGAAATCCTTATATCCCCACTAATGTGGTTTTAACTTACTAGTGCATGGAAAAATATACCTTCTATGAGCAACAAGATGGAGGAAATAGAATTTATCAAGATTGACCGTTGGATGTTATCATGATAAGAATAAATGGTTATGGTCAAAATTTCACCTATTTTTGTCGTTTTTTGGGTCTCGATCCATTAGGTCAACCCTAAATACCCTATAAAACTAATATACTCATAACTGCTCACTCGCAACTTCTTTTTTTTGATCTGTCAGCTCTCACACTCTCGTGGCTATGAGCTACATCAACTAATATAAAATTTTCAGAAATTTTATCTACTCGTGGTTAAGCTCCCCTTAGGGAGCTATAAGTGCATAAATGGTTGACCGCTTTATTGAACATCTAAATAACAGTGGATCGAGTTAACTTTTTTATACAATACCTATCAATACACTACAAGTAGATGGGTAATGTCAAATTTATCAATTTTAAGTTTCAATTTTTTGGATCGCACGAAATCCTTATATCCCTACTAATGTGGTTTTAACTTGTTTATTAGTGTATGGAAAAATATACATTCTATGAGCAACAATGTGGCGGAAATAGATTTTATCAAGATTGACCGTTGGATGTTATCATGATAAGAATAAATGGTTATGATCAAAATTTCAACTATTTTTGTCG
This sequence comes from Rosa rugosa, assembly GCF_958449725.1. Classification (NCBI taxonomy): domain Eukaryota; kingdom Viridiplantae; phylum Streptophyta; class Magnoliopsida; order Rosales; family Rosaceae; genus Rosa; species Rosa rugosa. The sequence continues at coordinate 59,825,692 of NC_084821.1, read as the reverse complement.
TCGTTTGGGTCTCGATCGATTAGGTCAACCCTGAACCCTAAATACCCTATAAAACTAATATGCTCATAACCGCTCACTCACAACTTCTTTTTTTGATCTGTTAGCTCTTACACTCTCGTGGCTATGAGCTACATCAACTAATATAAAAATTTCAGAAAGTTTATCTACTCATGGTTAAGCTCCCCTTAGGGAGCTATAAGTGCATAAATGGTTGACCGCTTTATTGGACATCTAAATAACAGTGGATCGAGTTAACTTTTTTATACAATACCTATCAATACACTACAAGTAGATGGGTAATGTCAAATTTATCGATTTTAAGTTTCAATTTTTTGGATCGCGCGAAATCCTTATATCCCTACTAATGTGGTTTTAACTAGTTTACTAGTGTATGGAAAAATTACCTTCTATGAGCAACAATGTGGAGGAAATAGAATTTATCAAGATTGACCGTTGGATGTTATCATGATAAGAAGAAATGGTAATGGTCAAAATTTCAGCTATTTTTGTTGTCGTTTGGGTCTCGATCTATTAGGTAAACCCTAAACCCTAAATACCCTATAAAACTAATATGCTCATAACCGCTCACTCACAACTTCTTTTTTTGATCTGTCAGCTCTCACACTCTCGTGGCTATGAGCTACATCAACTAATGTAAAAATTTCAGAAAGTTTATCTACTCGTGGTTAAGCACCCCTTAGGGAGCTATAAGTGCATAAATGGTTGACCGCTTTATTTGACATCTAAATAACAAAGGATCGGGTTAACTTCTTTCTACAATACCTACCGATACACTACAAGTAGATGGGTAATGTCAAATTTATCAATTTTCTGGATCGCACGAAACCATAATTAAATTGGTTGAATTTTTTTATCACATCCTTAAAATAATGTAATACACTCATCTAGCGGTCAGCTTCTCCAAATTAAGCTTTCATTGCTTTGTCACTTTTGAGAGTCCACATATTCTTATATGTAATGAACGTGTTATACTACATTAGTAGACACATTGATATTACTTTCTAATAACCAAATTGATAAGTTTTATTTTTGACCTTTTAGATGTATCGACCGAGTAGTTACACATGTCGTTTGAAATTATTGGCATGGTTGTTGGCGAATACGGCATCGGTCAACCTAATAGTTATAAAATTAACACTTCAGTTACAAACTTAATAATAAGTCTCGACGAGGTTATCCTTCGAGTAATCTAATGTATAATTATAGTATTGTTATAAAATTACGATAGATTAAATTGATCGAAGTCGATCTGAAAACAAAATTAACTGAATTTTCTACAATAGACATAAGTATTACAATTATCTCATCTAGTGATCGGTAATTAACTAATTACTGACTGGAAACCAATGTACAATCAAAATCACATGTAGTGACAATCATAAGTCCCCGTTTGTCTAATATTCAGTACATATAGACGCTTTAATCTGGTCATATCAAGTACTTACACTAACTTTGAAGTTAGGATAAGCAAAATAATGAAAACAGCCAATTTCCTCTTTATACAATGTTTTTCTGTAACATGTACTAGAATTGAAGTTCTTTACCTTCAAATGCAATTACATATTATCTGCAAGTGTGCAAGTTCAACTCTTGGTCAAACTGTTACATTGAGTGTATACATGTCTATGCAAGGAAGTGGTTTATACACAAGTTCTATACAATGAAGGTAATTTAAACATGATTTCTACAAGGAACTCACACAAAATTTCTATTTACATGCAAGGAATAGATCCACAACAAGATCAAGGAATTCTATATATGGATTTCTGTACAAGGTTTGTGCCTGTAAGCAAGGAAGTCTTGAACAAAAATTAAACATGAACATGTCCCATCCACTTGCCCTCTTTGCTCCCCTATTAAGATGTATCCAGCAATTAGTACCCACTAAAAATTAAAATAAAGCAATGCTAGGAAAAACTTCAGAATTTATGACATCTCCAAAAAATTTCCAACCAACATGGCAGCAAGATTTTGATAAAAAAATAAAAAAATAAAACATTGCAGCAAGACATGTCAGAGACAAGAACGGTAGTAACAGCAAGAAAAGTAACAACAAAAAGCTAGTGCTCGAACATCATAAGCTAGTAGCATACTAAATACCTAGAACTCGAAGAAATCAAGGATTAAGACCATGTATGTATGAGCATTCATTATCATTAAAATACTGCTTTACTACTTATTTGTAGGTAGTTTCTGCAAGACCCACATAATACACATATTGAACTAGCTAAAAAGAATATCCAAGAGAACTATTGTACCTGGATATAAATCACTCATGCTAGGAAAAGATGGATATAAACTCATTCACCATCATTAAAAGCTGTGACCTGTAAGTACCATTTCTTTTCTTGTTGGGATAATTATGGTTATTGCTTTTCAATTTCTATTCAAAGAAAGAAAAGTCTGAATAGGAAAAGCAAACACAAATAAAATTACAAACAGATACCAAATCCTAAACAAGCATCAAAATCTGTAAAATTTCATCACCCTCAATGTTACAATGAAAAACAATTTTGAAGCAGATGATGAAATTTGGTTTGGCTGCATCAGATGAAATTTTACAACATACCAAATCCTAAACAGTTAAAATCTACTTTGTCTACAGCAGACATCTGGTTTGCAAGAGAAATACCAAAATCCTACTTCATGGAAAATAATCTATCCTCTCTTCTTACTAAATTCCATTGTTTGGTTGCAGCATGTTGATGCAATTTTTTTTCCCAGTTTTAAATTACTATGACATAAATACATCGATATCGGCTATGTAGAACCTCATATTGGAGATAGTGGTTTATCTTGCTCAGCTTTATGATCCAAAGGTCCTGATGACTGAAAAGTCTACTCTAATTCTTGAAATCACCATACTTGAGTAGTGGAATTTTCTTCAAACTGATAGCTGATTAGAGTGAGCTATGAATTGAGGGACAAAAACAAAAATACCAATTGAGCCTAGCACCTCAAACAAAAAGAAAACAACTTAGTTTCTTCAAACAGCCTATACAGAAAATCTTATCACTTGCCCTGTAGCCACTGAACAGAGAGAAACCTTAATGTCATCCATGCATATCAATAACTAAATCCAGCACATAGCATATCAATAACTAATCCAGACATGATCAATTATTAAAGGATCAAGTGCAACAACTAAATAGATAAAGAATGAACAATAAAAAGTTAATTTCATTTAACAAAAACTGATTTACACTCTTGTAGTGTGTTACCAATTAATTGGTTTTGATATCAACAGATGGACAGGAATAACATAGAAACTAGCTAAAAGACCAAGCCAAAAGTTGAAATTCCGATTAGCATACAATACAGTTAAATTCAAATCAAATGTCTGAGAAAGATATGGAACACCAAAACTTTGTGTTGTCGAGAAGTTGCATCCCAAGAAAATACACCATCACTTATTGCAAAAGATTGTTGTTGTTGCATTATAAACCTCCAACAAAAGACAAAAAGAAAGAATGTTGGTCATAACTTAATGCCATTCTTTCCATTACAAAAACAGCAGAAAATATCAATTCATTGAATAAGCCAAAAACTGTAACTAGCGGTAAGACCAGTGCTATCAGATTGTAATTTTACACTCTCCATCTCCTGAAGAAACTCGAATGAATTCCATTGCATAAATAAATTTAAAGCATACCCATTTAGCAACAATCACACAAAACCCACAAAATTGTAAATCATTTGCAATGCCGATCTAAAAGATCTACTCTTTAGCAATCACACAAAACCCACAAAGTTGTAACGAGCGGAAAAATTAGATGAGATTTGTAAAATGTAGAGCAGAAAATTGAGTTAGATCGAGAGTCGTAAAACTAGAGAGTTGAAATTTATAGAAGTTAAGAAGAACTCACTAGGCTAGCTGCTGCTGCGAGTAGACACAAAACTGGGGCTCTGAGAAAGAGTTTCGCCGATGTCAACCAATTGGAGTTGAACCCATTGTGGAATTGAAATAGCCTAAAATAAATTTGGAGGAGGGAGATGAGAAGGATGCCGTTTCATTCGCTGGGATATCCATGGCGACCCCATCAGCGATGAAGAATGCCCAGTTACTGCATCAGTTCTCGTTCTCGTTCTCGTTTTAGGATTATCTTTGACAACGTGGATTCCCAAATCTTTTGATTTTTTACTAACAAGTTTAACTGTTTAAAACACAGTTATTTTCAACCAAAGAGAATAGAAGAAGCTAGTCACCCGGTTGATATTTTCAACCATTAGATTTTAAGCTTCATATCCAACGGTCCAGAATAGGCTGACGTGCCCAAGCATGGCAAGCTCGGAGCACGGAAGAATTTTCGCCCAGGTTCTAAGCTTTGCATAAAGGGAGCCTGAAAAACACCAATGAAAGCAGTACTAGCAGGAGCCCACATCGGAATCAAGGCCTGGCCTGGAATCATATGAAATTATGAATACATTTTTTTTAACACAACAAAAATCCAGCACATCATTTGCATAATACATAAAAAAATTTAGGCATTTTGTGTTAAACAGTGACAAGAGTGATCTGTGTCCCACCATTGTACCGATACTATCCCAACTTAACCACCTATTAGGTATTGGGTTTTTACACAATCGGGTAAGGGTCACTCACTTATCAGTTATATTTTCTTTTGTCATTTTGTAGAGAAATAAAATTTCTACCACTCAAGGGGTTCGACCACTACTCGAAATAATTCGAGCACTCTCAAAGGGGTTCCAGCACTACTTGAGCAGGCCTTATATATGTTTGTTGATCTAATGGACATTCTCAATCTGGCCATAGGCTAGGTGCCGGATGGTATTGGTGCAATATAATTTAGCCCTAGGGTTAGATTAAGTGGCGAGCGAGAGAGGGGTTGGAATTGGGCTACTAACCGGTACCAACGAAACGTTGGTCGGCAAAAGTGTATGTACAATAGTCTATTCTATCTCCAACAGCAAATGCCAACCAACACACGACAATTTCTCTACTGTATTCAAGCTTATATATATTATCGAAGATAATTAACCTGCCAAAAATTTCATGGTCCCCTTCACCCCACCATTGCAGGACTACTTCCCTCACATTTTGGCAAACTGATCACATGCCTCACCCAGATAAGCCAATTGTACGAATTAAGAAACAAGTTAAAAGGAACTATTAACTTGCCCCACAATTAATTGAACTTGCAATCTAAGGATCGGAAAGGACCTCCAGTAAATAGAATTCTACTAGATCTACCAAGTACATTTGGCTTACGTATAAGGATCTCACTCCATGATTGTACGAATCCAAAAGATCCTAATGATTCCTTTCTGATGATATAAATCGTCATCTTTTGTAACTAGCTAGATGGTTCTAGTTTGTATCTACCTTCCAAACTTTTGCATATATAAAGCCTGAAGAAGACCAATGACAACAGTGGCAGGAGCCCACATTTGAATCAAGGCCAGCAATCATATGAACAGAGCAGAAGAATTTTCCCAGAAGGAAAATAGAATAAGAAATGAACGTACAAAACAAAATTATAAACGTTATTCAAATAACCAGCATGTCATAATTCATATGGCATTTTATTCTATATCCATAATTACGTTCAATGAATTTAATAATATCTAATACTAAACTCCTAACCTTCCAAGATTGATTTCCTGGTTAATACTGATAATAAAAAAAGGTTATAGAAATCTTTCCTCATCTGGTTTTCTTGGGTTCCAAGTAAGTTTTCTTGGGTCTCAAGTAATTGGCATATTTCTTTTTTTATGTGGTGGCTCCCATCCTAGTTAGGAATCGCAGTGCCTATTATAAAAGGCTTCTTTTTTTATGTGGTGGTTCCCTCGCTCCGAGAAAAAAAAGTCTCTTCTTCCTCTCAATTATTAACTCCAGTGATTATTCATATGGAGGTGTTGATCCCAGCTGCTTTCTCAGTTCTGTTCATCATAATTGGTACTTTAGGAGGCTACTTCTTCGGAAGAGCCAGAGGTCGAAAAGATCGAATCGCAGTACTCTCCGATCAGCCACAACCTGTAACTTCCGTGGTGGACCGGCCCAAAAACGATGTGCAACCACCACCAGTCACCGCCATGGTTTCCCAACCTAAAGACGAGGCCACCATGGAGTCCATTATCCCCAAAAGAATCAAACTTTTCGAGTCCATCCAGGCCCAACAAAAGGCCCACATTCAGTCTCTTCCCCCGGAATCCATCAAGTAAACTCTAAACTCAATTAGGGTAAATTCTAGTATGTTTCGGAGTATATGATACTCTATATTTTGAATTTTTAACTGGTATATCATCAGGTGAAGTTAAAAAGTTCATGTCATTTCATACTCGGAAACATAATAGAAGTTTTCTTTTGTATGCATTTTTTTTTTTTTTTGGAATCACTCACTTGGGGTTTTTTTTTATTTTTTTTTTAAGGATTACATTGCGGGATGGGCAGGTGATGGAGGGGAAGAAGTGGATAACTTCCCCTTTGGAAATTGCTGAGGAGATTTCGAAGAGTTTGGCTTCGAAAGCTTTGATTGCTGAGGTCAGTGGGACTCTATGGGACATGGCAAGGCCTTTGGAGCGTGACTGTGAGCTTAAGATATTCACATTTGAAGACAACAAAGGCCGTGACACCTTCTGGCACTCTAGTGCTCATATTCTTGGACAGGTAACAAGTCAAATTTTTTCTTTTGGGAATTGGGGATAAATTGTTATCAAAATTTTGGCTTATAGATCTATCAATGGTCTGGTATGGTTGCAGGCACTTGAGGCCAAGTATGGATGCAAGCTCTGTATTGGTCCCTGCACAACAAAAGAAGAGGTCTGATTTATATGTTATATGTTTAATGTCTAATGTGTAATTTACTAGTTAAATGCTGAGACTATCTCTATACCAAGGAAATTAAGGTCTGATCGTTCATTTGGTTCGTTAATGATTATTCATCAATATCAGGGGTTCTACTATGATGCATACTATGGCAGTTTGGGCTTGAATGATGAGCACTTAAAGAAAATTGAATCAGAGGTAGAGAAGGCTGTTAAGGTATTGTTTATGCTCTTGAGCAAATGTTGAATGATAAGTGTGAAATGTGAATGTATACTTGTTGTATGGAGGAACTTGTTGCTCCTGATTGATTGTAAATTTTTTTGGTACAACCTGATTGATTGTAAATTAGATTAGATGTTTTCACATTTTGCTATTTCTTGTTGAAAATCCTTGACCGGTAATTGTATGTTTTCATCCAGGCCAAACAGTGCTTTGAGCGCATTGAAGTATCAATGGAACAGGCCCTCGAGATTTTCTCTGATAACAAATTCAAGGTAAATGAAGCTACATGGTTGTTTTCTCCAAGGCAAAAGTTTATGTTCGGCTACTTTTATATATATTATATCCTCATTTCAAATAAATTCAAATATGTTTTTGGTTTGCACTACTAATCAGATTGAGATCATCAATGAGCTTCCTATAGATAAGGCTATAACTGTATACAGATGTGGCAACTTGGTGGACTTGTGCCGTGGACCTCATATCCCAAATACATCCTTTGTCAAAGCATTTAGATGTTTGAAGGTATGCTAAAGCTTTAGGTACGTTGTATTGATTGTATACATTGTGTGTATATTCTTAACTGATGAATTTGCAATTCCAGGCTTCTTCAGCCTACTGGAGGGGAAATAAAGATCGCGAAAGTCTGCAGCGAGTTTATGGAATATCATATCCGGATAAAAAACTTTTGCAGGTGAGATTCTGTTTTTGATCTTTCATATTTGTAGAGGTCAGGCTGTGAACTGTTATAGAAAGCTACAGTAGCTAGGCCAATGCGACATGCCTACATATAGCTGAGCATTGAACTTGAATTAATCTTGATCATTTCATTTTTTTGTAGGCATATATCAAGCAGCAGGAAGAAGCAAAAAAATATGACCATAGGTTGTTGGGTAAATCACAGGAGCTCATATTTTGTCACCCATATAGCCCGGGAAGTTGGTTCTTCACCCCAAACGGAGCTCGGATTTATAAGAAATTAATGCAGTTCATGGAAAATGAATATTTGGAAAGAGGATATCAGGAGGTTATAACACCAAACATATTCAAAATGGATTTGTTTGAAAAATCTAAGCATGCAGGACACTACAAACAGAATATGTTTCTTTTAGAGATTGAGAAAGAGGAATATGGTTTGAAGCCAATGAACTGTCCTGGTCACTGTGAAGAGTTTCGACATAGGCCTCGTTCTTATAGAGAACTTCCTCTTCGGATGGCTGAATTTGGGGTGCTGCATCGAAATGAGGCCAGTGGTGCACTAGATGGATTGACTCGTGTCAGGAGATTCGTGCAGGATGATGCTCATATATTTTGTAGGGAGTCCCAACTGAAAGATGAACTCAAGGGTGTCCTCGACTTCATCAAGTATACCTATGACATCTTTGGTCTCTCTCTTGATGTGGAGCTATCAACAAGGCCAGAAAGTTACCATGGAGAACGAGCAACATGGGATAAAGCCGAGGCAATTCTTACAGAAGCACTAAATGAGTTTGGCAAGCCTTGGCAGATAAATGAAGGGGATGGGGCATTTTATGGACCAAAGATAGATTTCGGTGTGTGTAATGCTTTGAAGAAAAAATTTCAGTGTGCAACAATACAGCTTGATTTTCAGCTCCCTGATTATGAGCAGTTCGACCTACATTACAATTCAGAGGGTAAAGAAGGCAAGAGGGAGAGGCCTGTTATGATACACAGAGCTGTATTCGGCTCCTTTGAGCGTTTCTTTGGTATACTTTTGGAGCACTACAAAGGAAAATGGCCCTTCTGGCTTAGTCCACGTCAGGCAATTGTTTGCCCCGTCTCAGAGAAATCCGAGGCTTATGCTCTACAGGTATGTTTTTGCAGCATCCTTAGCTCTTGTCACTGTTTTTGGATATCGTAAAATTATAAAGCCAAATATAAAAAGCCTTCACATATCACAAAGGGTAGTCTAAGAAGCACTTTCTGTTTGATAGCTCACCAAATTGAAGTATATTGCTCAATTTTTAACTACTGGACTGAAGTCATAGATTATAAACTGTTGTGTTTTTGTAGGTTCAGGAACGGATTCGTCGCGCTGGTTATCATATTGATGTTGACACAAGTGATAGATCCGTGAGTAAAAAGGTATGCTTTCAATAGTTTTTCTCTGCGTCAAAACTTTTACATTAAAAATTCTGATACTAAGATGTAATCTAACTTCACCAGTGTCAATTCTGTAATGAGTCCTAGCTGTGTTTTGGGTTCACTGATTGTTTTTGTCCCTGCAGGTGCGAGAAGCTCAGGTGGCACAATACAACTACGTTCTAGTTGTTGGTGAGAAGGAAGCCAAAATTGACCAGGTTTTCTATTATTTTCTTATCTTAATTTGTTGCTTACAATAAAACTGTATTAATGCAGTCATAAGTAGATCTCTGATCCTTATGAATGTTTCAGGTGAGCTTACGGGCTAGAGATACAGAAGATGAAGATGTCACAGTAATGAGCATTGATGATCTTCTCCAATTCTTCAAAGACGAAGTTGAAGCTTTCCATTAGCATTTTCTCAGATTTTTTTTTTTTGTTCTTTTGTTCTTTTGTTATATAATGTCATTTCCTTCTTGAATAAAGCTCAAACCCCAAAAGCAAATAATAATGAAGTAAGAACCATCAATAGATTCTTGACAAGGCATTACGTACGTAATCAATTAGAAAGAGGATGAAACTTCGTGTGTTTTGTAAAACAAGGCAACAAAATTGCTGGTGCACTGAGAAATCTCACTCCGGCAATATAAAGCAAAGAACACCATATATATGAAATATATATGATTGAAGACATAGAATTTGCAGAATCCGATTCTAAATAGTTTGTTCTTTGAAAATTTATAGTTCTCCTGCCACCCTATCATATTCAATGATCTCATAGTTGCATCCGATCTTGATCCAAACTTGCAGAAGTCGAGTAAATTAATACTCCCTACTCCCTGTGTTGATTTGCTTTTACAAATTTCAAATGTAGCAACTAGTTAATACTACATGCAGTTTTTGCTCAGTCGAGTATTCTTCATTACAAGATACTGGAATTTCCTTTTATCCCAGAAATCATTACGAATTTCAAATGCAGCAACTAGTTAATAATACAGATGTTTATAATTGATTACGTAATGCCTTGGGAAAGAATCGATGGTTCTTAGTTCTTACACACTTTTATACTCGATTATAATGGATGAGTCTAGTATCAATTACAAACAAGGCATGAGTCGACTCATCAACTAGTCGAGTATGAAGAAAGAGGATGATGAGTCGAGTACCAATTACACACAAGGCATTATCAACTAGTTAATAGTCAGTTTTTGCACAGTCGAGTATTTATGCCCCATTTTCCTACACATATGCTTTATACAGATTCGTTTCCTTTAATCCCAGAAACCATTACAGTGATTTGTTGCGACTCTGATATTCTTCCTTACATGACATTCAAATTCCAATTCAAAACACATCAACCAACATTGTCATTCATTGACCAAAAGAAACAAAACATTTGCAAAGAATACTTGCTAGACCCTTAAAACCAAAACTTATCAAGTCAAAACAAACTCTTCAACCCCAGAAAACAGCTTGAAGTGAATAGCAGTAAGAACACATGGCAACATAACCTTTTGACACACACAAGAACCCATTAGATTCACGCACAAACCCCTTCATAGGAGGTTGGAATTGCGTACGGGTTTCCCATAACAGAGAGAGTTGAACTCTATATGAAAAACATAATGTTTTCCAGGTCAACATGCAATCTATAAAACCTGTCATCCAGAGAACCCACTGACAGTGTTGAAGGTGCCGATGATGATGATGCCGAGGAGGAGGAGGATGTTACGGAACCTGGAGACAGTCCCGTGGTCATAGTCTCATGGTACAATCTCCCTCTGTAGGCCACAAGGTCAGCATAGTACACTGGCGGAACCAAAGAGACAGGTTTCGTGCACCTTGCAAAGGTAAAGCACAAGTCATATATGAGCTTCTGCAACTGGTCGGAAGTAAAACTGTGCTCATCCCAAAGAACATAGTAGTGTGTCGGCTTGCTTGTCCCAAGGCTTCCATAGTGACTGCAGAGATAGAAGTCAAACTCAAATGGGTGCACAATCCTTGTGTCCACAACAGTTCCTGGAGATACATTGGAACGTCCATTCTCCTGAAACAGCCGAGTATGATGCCGCTTTTGAGCAACAATCAGAGTGATGGTTGGAAAGTAGTTTATAGTTCCCAAAGCCCTCTTCAGATCTAGTAACTCTTCATTGAGAACCATATCAAATTGCCCCTCACTTACACCATCTCGGAAAACAACAATTTTTTCCGGCTTCACTTTATTTATTCTAAAATACGATTCAACAAGCTCCAAAACCATGTCTCCAAAATTCGATATGCTCTCAGTACGATGGTACTGGGGTCGGACTCGTGCAGCATAACGATTCACAGCAGGCCAGTTTATAGTGGCAACCACAGCTGCTATTGATGGACTTGTTGTGTTCCGAGCCGCAGGATGATTAACGTCAGCCCCCACAAACATAACAGGGCCAGCACCCTCAAAGAGCGGGAGCCGGTCAATCAGCTCTACATTACTGCCTCCAAGCTTCGCATTGATCTTCAGTGCAAGATTTGCAAGAAACTGGTCACTGGGCCTGGTGGCCATCTTTGACAAGCAGCACTGCGTCACTATACCAATTTGAGTCTCACAGATCCACTTCAGATACTTGTAACCAGGGTCTTTTCTAGACATTACACAAACAAGTAGTTGTAAGTGGCCCTTGCCTTCTTGAAGTACCTTCCCATTAACAGTTTCAAGCAGTTCCCGAAGCAAGTTGACGCTAGAAAATGGTCTCATGGAAGAGGTTTCATACAAGCGAGGCTCTTCCATTCTCATTCCCAATTTGTTGCACCGAGTGATGAGCTTTGGGATGAATTGATAAGGGTCCAGTCTGTCCCGATCTTCACAGCTAAAGTCAAGCACAGCCCAGCGAGCTATTGGTTTTCCTTCCACTAATGACTTGCCAACTAGATTCCAGTGACATTTCTCATTGTCAACTTTTACTTTAGTCACCTTGCCACCAAAATCCCCCAGCTTCAACTCAGGTGGGCCAATGATACGCCCTGTTACTTGTGTCATATTCATGTTGACTTCAATTCCAAAGTTCTGGATAATGCCGCCACTGCCAGAAACACAAAAGAATCAAGATCAATATGAATCTACAGTTTTTGTAGCAAAAGGAAGTTGCACAATATAGTAATGAGTAATGACATATACAAATTTGTTTTTTTTTTTTGTTAAAAAATGTTGATGATGTAATATGCTTAAATTCAACAACTATGCTCATCCACGAGCACTAGCATGTTTATAAATAGTAATAGAACAGCATCCTGCCTCTCTGCCTTCAGAAAAACCAACCCCTGACCAACAATAAGAATGCAGAACAATACACAAACTACATAACAACAGAGGCAAGAACAAGGAGTTCAATATATAACTCGCTGAAACAAATGAAAGGACATAAATTAAATATTTACTTACCCACAAGGTCCATCTCCCGACCGTACCATGTTGCGTATGTTGTTCTCTCTAACCCCTGGTGCAACCAATGACAAGTTCTTCAACATAATGGCTGCATCTCTGCCCAACTGCTCCTTAGGGTATCTTTGCCCTTCAACTAAGACACAAAATTCCAACGGTGTATCATTCCTCCTACCATTTTTCCCCAAATCTAAGCAGGGAATGTCTTTGTACTTGATATCCTTGTATTTGTCTCTGAAATAATCAACAAGTCTAAGCCTTCTAGGTGGAACCTGGCCATCAACATCAACAGCTTCAAATGTAATGTCCCCTGCATTCCTATCAGTTAGCCCCTTGATAACATACTTCTGCTTGGTTGGACGATGAGTCACAGTAACTTTCAATCCCCTTAAAACATTCTCAACATCTCTCCTAAACCTCCTGAAATTATTTAAAGTAAAATTCCTTATGTTTTCATGGAGAAAATCTATAACTGGCATGCGCTTATGAAATGCCAAGACTGAGTAGTCCAGACACATAGCAGGACCCTGGGAAGTGAGCCTTAAACTATGCTGAAACCCTCTAAATGCAGCAGTACCCTGTCCAAGGTCATCGTCTGGATTAAATTCGGCAGGGTAAAAGCTGCGGCCAACAGGAATCAACCGCCGAGTAGGATTCTCCTTCATCACTAAATCCATTCCCTGCAATATATCACGAGGGATAGACAACAGCTGACCACTTAAGTACTCCTTCAACTTGCAAAGCTTGAGCTCATTTACAAGTTTTATAGTGACTATATACGAACTTATGCGTGTGCCTTCTTCCTCAGGAACCTCCACCTTAAACTCTCCAGTGGGTAATGTCACAGCACTAAAGATATTCTTCTCACCATCATATGCAGTCATCAATAATGGAAATTTTGAAGGATTATCAGAGGACAACTTGTTTCTGATTGCAGCAAGATCAGACTTCATAATTCTAACTGGTCTGCCATTCCTTGTAGCATTCACTGGTTTGACATTAACATCATAGTGCATTATAGTACTCTGAGGATTGTACGAGACATTGAAGTGATTAGCACGAAGCCTAACAGTTTGGACAGCCTTTGTGCCTCCCTGATCAGGTCGTCTCACAGGTAGAAGTTTGTCTGCACTGTTCAACGGAGATGTCTGCTTTGAAATTTTCAGTGATTGCACTCCAGAAACAACAGCGTCGTCTACATAGAACAAAACAGGAAGTACGATCAGTAACATCTTCTAATAACAGAAAGTATGCACAGAACTTTCAACATAAACAAAAATAATTCCAAGTCCAATTGTTAACCAAAAGGTGCATACAAAACCCAACCACGATGTCTCGATAAATTTAAACAAAACAAAATGGTAAAAGCAAAGTACTGGGTATTATCAGGACACCTTGCACAGCATTTTCAGCATACAAAACATGGCATTGATTTCACAGTAAATTCAATAGCCTACTGCCCTACTTTGTATCAAACGGTAAAAGCAAAGTACTCCATAACAAGATCTCACATAACCACCAGGACTCAGTCTAAGAGTTTCACTCTTTGTATGAAAAGAATGCAAATGGGGGGAAATTGAACACATGTATATCACCAAAATCGAATAGATCCATACCAGCAAGACTGTTCTTGGTTGGAGAAGGAGATGAAGAAGAAGACGGTGCCGGTGCCGGAGTAGTCCTCCGAGGCTGGCCTCGATTCTGACTCCACTGCTGCTCCTGTGGCGGTTGACCAGAAGACCTCCAAGGCTGCTGATCCTGCGGTTGAGAAGAGACCGAAGACCTCCAAGTTTGCTGATCAGACCTCCCAGCCTGGCCGCGATTCTGATTATTCCACTGCTGATCTTGCTGCGGCGGTTGTTGACGGTTGTAACCACCGCCGCCGCCATAACCGCCTCCTCCTCCTCGACCGCCATTCCCACCGCCGTAAACCACGTCAGCATAACCGCCAACTCTCCCTCCTCTGTTACCATAACTGCCTCTCCCTCTCTCTCCTCCGCCTCTTCCTCCGTTGTTCCCCCCTCTCTCTCCTCCGCCTCTTCCTCCGTTGTTCCCTCTGCCACCGTAACCGCCGTTACGGCCATCGTAACCGCCGCCTCTTCCTCTTTCCATTGCTCCCTCAAATCGCACACCGATCTCACTCTCTCTGCTCTCAAAAAACCAAAATCCAGGGATTGGGAAAGCGGTGGGTGCGGGCGGGGTACTTATAGGGGCCGGGTGTTAAATTACGGTCCAGTCCTCGGGATTGACGTCTTCGTCTCGAAGGAGTCAACGGGAGAGAGAGAGAGAGAGAGGGTAGGGCCGCCCAAAGAGAAAACCGTAATGAGGAGGAGACGTGTACGCGAAGTGGGGAATCGTGTCGTTTAGCGTGGGAATCCAGAAGGTTCGATTATACTGAGAGAGTGGGGCCCGCGAGGGAGAGAAAGGCAAGGAAATTTTTTTTTTTTTTTTTGGATAAATAATAAAAAGGCAAGGAAGGAATTTGCGTGACGTGACGGAGAAAGTCCAGTTTCCCTTTCTACTTTCTAATTCTTGTTGCTTGCGGTTTGGATTTCTTATTTCTCGATAGTTACGCAAGCGGGATTCGGTTTTTGGCGCGTCAATGAATGTTGTTGGGGTAGGTTAAATTGATTGATGCTGGTATTGACCAAATTCAGAGTGTGGATTTTATGTGTGATACCATTCAACGAATTTATATTAATTTTCATTGAATGTCATTCACGTTATATTTTATTTTTAATTTTTATCTGAAAAAATTATTCAATTTACACGTGTAAGTGCGTGACATTTTAATGATTAAGGTTGGGATTGACCAGATTCAGGGTTTGGATTTTAATTGCTATAATTATACTGAATTTATAATAAATTTTATTCTTTTTTAGTTCGAATATTTATTTTTATACCATACACGCCATATTTTTTTTTTTTAAATGTTACCTCAAAACGAGATTCGATTTACACACGTATGTTTATGACATAGTCTTTCCTTCGTAAGTGAGAGGTTGTGAGTTCAACTCACCAAACACTAGCTGTAGCATCTGAACTGTTTATCTAATAAAAAAAATTGTGACATTAATTGTTTTTTGAATCAAACCCAAACCCAAAGGGCGGGTGGCAATATATTCATCTAAAGCCAGAATAGGCCTTTACATACCCTTCCGCTGCCATTCTACAGACAAACAAAAAGGTAGTAGTAGTACCCACAGTGGTACATAGAAATAGACCTACCCATTAGATATTCATGAATGTAAATATAGCGGATATCCTCTTTTGGTACTACTCCAGAGGCGCTAGAGAAACATAGAGTGCGCACAAACGCTTAGCTTCCTAAAACAATGAATTATTGTAATTAGACTAACTTGTCACGCCCCGAATTTTGAATAAATAAATTCAAATCCGAAACGCGAGAACAAACAAATACAAGAAAAACACATTGAAAATTTTTCAATTAAATTAAGCAACAAAACAAACTGAGCTCACAATGTCAATAGCGACTCGTTCTTTAGAGTCACATACTACATTACAGATAGTTTACAAATCAAACTGAATGACAATTCAATAAGTAAACACACCCACCACAACCCACTACCTAGCGGAAGACTTAAAACAAAGAGCACCCTTCCACGTCCACGTCATCGAACGTACACCTCAGCTTTGATAATGAATAATCGATAATCAAACCTGCACAAAAACCCCTACACCATAGAATAGTGCACCGGGAATGAACAAAACAAACCCGGTAAGCTTTTAAGCCTGTATGAGTAAACTCAATTAAAGTGACTCACGTCACTCATGTTTATAATTTCTCAACTCGTGAGATAAATTAAAGCAACAACATTTAACTCCACAAAAACACAACCAAACATACAATCACTCTAGGTAAACAAATAGTAATCCCTGTATAGAAATTAGTTCAGGAGATCACCCAAAATCACACAATTCAAATCATAGCAATTCCTGCGTATAGTTTAGTTCAGGAAATTACATTAAAACAACAATTCAAAAGACATTAATCCCTGCATATAACTTAGTTCAAGAGATTACATTAAAACAAATATTCAAAAGACAGTAATCCCTGCATATAGTTTAGTTCAGGAGATTACTAAGAAAACAAACAATTCAATAATAGAAATAAATAGAAACATTTACTAAAAACATTCATTAATAACGCCAATCACCACATAGGTCATTACACATATCACCACACAGGTCAACCACTCACCCTAAAGTCGATGATCACCCATCAACACCAAATAAATCACCTCACAACAACCCACATCATTTACACAAAATCATCACACTGATCATCACATAATATTGTTTCCTCATCTCCAACAGCCTCAAACAATAATGAAATCATTTTCCAACTTTTGTTTCTCAACTCAAGCCATCACCAAAACCATACCTATTTCTTTTGAAAACTCAAAGCCAACAAAACCATCTTTTATTTCCAAAATCATATATTTTCCTCAACATCACATTGCACAACAATAGTAAACTACACCCTCAATTCCACCAAGATATATATATATATATATATACGTAGTCATCCACTCAGGGATGTCACTAATACCAACTATAGTTTTATAAATTATACTTCTCGAAAATCATTTTATATCATAACATTGTTTTAACTTACCCATGAACCGTTGTCGATCAAGTTCATATATTTTAAAACAAATAATTTATTTTGATAAATATGATTTTGCATACTAACAATTAAATCTACTAAATTAAACATAACTAGTTTATCGACCGAAACACCGTGAGATTTACTCACCTCTAACTCCAGCTGCGTCTTCACACAAGTACCAAGACAAGCAAAAAATCATTCAAACTCCGCTCATGCAATTCCATCAATCACCTAATCACATCAAGGTCACAGTACTCAATACCACACAAAACACACAATTCACATAACACAATTATACGACGATCCTCAGTCAGATCCTCATCCGAGACCATCCAACGTCTTCGGAACACGTCTACGATTACTATATCAAAACTACAAGTCGATCGGACAGCCGAATCCTCACGGATAGAAAACTGATCGAACCGAAAACCCTAAAACTTGGAAAATTCAAAACATGCTCATACGACTTCCAAAAATTACAAACTATATATCGAAATGCTCGTATAGACGAGTAGATCGAAATCAGGAACAGAAACTGTCCCTGGGGTGGCCGGAAGCTGCCGGAAAACACCACCACAGTGGCGGCGCCGCCGCACATCCAAAGTCAAAATTTGACAAAACTTCCAACATCAAAGTTCTTCATCTCAACTCCAATTGAAACTTTCATAACTAGCACAAAGTCAGAAACAAAGCCATTTGGCCGGAATTTACCTCGCAAGTTCAGAAAACCGATGAACCCTAGAACCCAATCTTCAAAATTCGACCTCCACAGGTGAAATCGTTGCAAGCCGCTTGGAGGGAAGCATCTACGTCCTCTGGGCTTCAAAAGCCCCCAAGAATCACCGGATATGGTGGCCGGAAACGTGATCTCCGATCTGGGTTTTTTAGCATCGCCGCCGCCAAACTTCCCGGCCTTGTAGCGCCGTCTACGGTGCTTCCCACGACGAATCACCACTACAGACGTGTATAGGGGACTGAGGAGAGCAGGATTCCTCCTTGGAATCGCGTCGATTGGTGGCCGGACGGTGAAGATATAGACCGGCGAAGGGAGAGGGGCGAAACCAGGCTCGGGCTGAAGAGAGAGAAAAAGTTTCCCGTTTTGGAAACTTTAGATTTTTTGATATTTTTCGGAAAAATCTCATATATACCAAAATGTAAACTTTTTCCGAAAGCGATAACTTCTTCATACGAACTCCAATTTCCGCGTTCCGCATGTCCACGAACTCGTATCGACGCGCTCAACGATTTCCGTGAAGGAAGTTTCCACAGAATCTAAACGTATAAAAAGTCAAACTTCGTAACCCCCTAAAACGTGCACTACAAATAATTATTCGTCCGAAAATAATTCCACTCCACTCTCGAACCACGAAATCGTACAAACGAACACCTTATTAATCCCAGGAAACAATTAGGAATTAATAACAAATTTCCGAGGTCTTACATAACTAAAAACATAAAGATGGGCCTAGGGCAAAAACCCTAGCCCAAAATACTGCAGTCCAAGTAGCCCAAGAAGAAGGCCCACCCAAGGCCCAACAGGCTTGGCTTGGCGCGGCTCCAGCCATCACCTCCAGACCACCACACTTCCAGCGCAGCTCCTCCTCGGTGCCTGCTCCATCATGTCCCCGCCGCCCCGAGTCCGCCACAACCCGACAAACCTCGCCGCAACACGAAAAACATGATGAGACCAGGCCGCCACAAGCTGCATCACCACGAACCAGTCTCGATTTCACCGTCCTCGATCGACGCCTCCACCGAATTCGAATCGCGCCGTGATCCAAGCCTTCTCCATTAGAATGTTGTTTTGGCAGGTGCAGTTTGGTTTTCGTGTTTCCGGCAGGTAATCTCTGGGAGGTGGTGGATCTTGTGTCGGTAGAGGCTTGGATCGACGGCGCGATTCGAATTCGGTGGAGGCGTCGATCGAGGACGGTGAAATCGAGACTGGTTCGTGGTGACGCAACTTGTGGCGGCCTGATCTCATCGTGTTTTTCGTGTTGCGGCGGGGTTCATCGGGTTGTGGTCGTGGCAGACTGTGGTGGACTCGGGGCGGCAGGGACATGATGGAGCAGGCACCGAGGAGGAGCTGCAAATTAAAACAAAACTGAAAAATAAATTGGGCTTTTATTTCTCTTGTAAGTCTAAATAATTTATTATAGTTACATTATAATAAGTGTACATCAAAGCTGGAATAGCTCAGCTGGTTAGAGCGTGTGGCTGTTAACCACAAGGTCGGAGGTTCGAACCCTCCTTCTAGCGCTTTTTTATGCTATTATATTTTCTTTTTTGTTTTTGTTGTTTGGATTCGTGACATTAATTGTTGTTCAAAGGTTTCGCCTGTTTAATCTAACTTATGCGACTTGTCAATTTTATGTATTAAATTGAGAGTTGACAATAGCTTTTTTAGTTGACATCTTGCATTTTGTTTCTCAACCAAATCTTCATTTTGTAGATCTCTGTATCAACCAAGGTTTTAAGTTTCTCCGAAACTGCCGAAATTTCCGTAAATTTAAAGTACCGAAACGAAATTCATATGCTATATCATTTTCGTCAGGAGTTTCTCAAAATTTTCAGTACATTTCCTCGAAATTCTTAATTTCTGAAATATCTACACACAAAATATATATTTAAAAATTAATACTGAAATTTTATCCGAAATTTCTCTGAAATTTATGTGAAATTCGTTTGTCACTAACAAAATATGAAATTTTGATTTTTTTTTTTTCCAATCAAGTTGAAATTGAATACAACAAAACCCTCTTTGCTTTTATCTGCTACCAATTGTGAGGCGAATTATGGAAATGATAGGGGGAGTGGCAAATCATGGCACTACAACCAATATAGTAGTGTCATACTACTTATCCTGGTGCAAATCGTAAATACAATTCTAGAGCTAGAGATACACAAGGAAGACGCGATGGCCATTTGTTTCTAAATGAGTTTGAATCACTTTCTTCAAGTCTTGGCTCAATAGACATAGGAACTCAATATTGTGATAACCCTAACCCATTCCATTCTCATCATCCTCATCATGAAATGAGTTCTACCTCATAAAGTACTTACGGAATTGGATCAAGCTCACAAGGTGGAAGCACATATGACATTTTGATCATTCGTCGTCCCAAATGCCGTATGCTGTAATGAAATACCATATTGGGTAATTCCACAATATCCGATATATGGATTGCATGTGGGAAGAGATCAACACACATACATTACCCATGTGATGAAATACCAAAATCATTTCCAAAATTCATGTACTTGGGAGCAGTATTGTATGATACTAAATGAGAGTAGTTCAACCACATTGTAGTAGCTCTTATTACTAATAGTTTATATTGCTTTTGTTGTTCTTATTCATTTTCATTCACGGAGTTTTTGCATTACGTCCCCCCCCACCCCCGGTTGTTTTTTTCTTCTAATTATTAGTGAAAAAGGCATGATGGCCAAGCCTCCCACCGGGTTCCAGTCATTAAAAAAAAAAAAGTAAATCACATTCACATTATCAATATACATAACATTTATAATTACATATAGATAAAAACACTAGTTTAGCAACTTACTACAGTTTTAGTTAATTACTCATCCATATTAAAATATTAAATATCACAATTCTATTATTTATGTATAATTTTAGAGAGGTTACATTGTAAATAGGTTTATTATAGGTTTTTTTTTGGGTAAAAAGAGGTCATCCCGATATTGTATTTCAGCAAGCAGTACCAACACGACACACCCCAAGGGGCCGTCAGAAAGAGCCGTATTACAGAGTACCCTAAAAACCTATTCTAGAAGCAGAATAAGAACCCAACATACCCCAAGTACACCCACCTTTTAAAAATTAAGCACCTTTATTCTAACAAAGATCTAGCAACTCCGAAGCAAACATAAAAAATTCAACGAAGCAGCTGATCTTTGCGACCTGAAAATAAATCAAATAGAAACAAATGAAGTAGGCGAGTCCTCGCCCACTCCCCCTTCAACTGAAACCGAGGCCACAATAGGACTAGCCTCCTCAACTTGCACCCCTACCACCTCAATGATATTGGCATCTGCAGTCTCAGAAGCCTGACTATGAGACAATAACCAAAGCAGCCCAGTCCAGTTCCAGCCCAATAACCAAAATGGAGCCCAACAATCCAAGGTTGCACAAACCCTAGCAGACTCCATCAAGGTTACCTCCCGGCTGCCGCCTCCACCTTGACCGCTACCGCCGTACCTGCCAATGGAAGAACCTCCACCATCCCAGAAACTCTTACACAAGCCTCCAAAACCAGACAAACAGTGATCCGGGAAGTAAACTGATAGACCCCTTGGCCACCAAACACCACCATCGTCCATTGAGCGACGACCCTCGTCTGTATAGATGTCGAGATCGCCATCAACCTTGTCCATCATAGACGAAATATTCCTATCCCCATCGCTTCCAAGAACGAAGCAATCCGACACCAAACTGTTATCATGAGGAATAAGAACCTGAGACGATGCCGGAATCATCACCCGCCCAACAACCACGACGGCCAAAGCAATGAACAGCCAAAGGCCCAGAGATAGGGAAAAACGTCGACGAACCCCGCCGCCACTACCCTCACGCCAACCAGGAAAAAGGGACCAGAGCCCCGTCCACCCAGTCGCAGATACACCACCATCCATAGTGATGAGATTTTGTCGAAAACGGCAGCCTTCGAGTAAACCCTAGCAAAGCTAGGTCAGTGGGAGGAATTATTATAAATTTTTTATTATAGGTTAGTTTAGTTTATGTAAAAGTTTCATTTAAAAACATCATTCTATAAATACAATTAATGTGATTTCTTTATTTTTAACCAAAATTTTCACCGAAATCGAAACTTTCCTTAAATTTGAAGTACTGAAATTTAAAACCTTAGTATCAATTTATTTTTATTTTTTTTTGTGAGTAAAAGGCTGAATTTCATTGAGGATTTGGTATCAATTTATTTGATAACTCAACATTCTCATTTACTCAACTTGAGATTTATTTATTTATTTTTGTTTTCATTTTGCATGAAACCAAATCCTAATTCACTAGTTTTTGGATAAAAATGAAGTGACTCGCCAAATTATTTTTGAGATCGGCCGATTTCTTTTGCTATAAACATGCCATTCACTTTCTTATCTAATTTACGCATTTGTTGTCATGACATTAATTTCTATTAAGCTGACTTTATCTATCTAACGCTTCTGATTTAGCCAATTTACTCATCAATTTTTTTATTTTATTTTTTTGTGAGTAAAAGGCTGAATTTCATTGAGGATTTGGTATCAATTTATTTGATAACTCAACATTCTCACTCATTTTTTTTTAGATCACCCTCATATTGGTGAAAAAAAAAAAACACTTGCCCATCACAAAGAAAAATAGATCTTTCCGTCATGGCTCGTCTTAAGTCTTCACCCTTGTTTTTTGTTAGGGATGTGGTCTGCTCGGCCAGCGGTCTAGCCGGAGCTGTGCACGGACACGACGGTGTCGGTCGGTTAGCCGTTTTCAGGCACTTACTCACTGTACAAACTACAAGTGTGAGGCAAACTGGCAATTGCGTGGGTCAGTTTGCATTTCACTCATATATGGGTAGTGGGCTTGATGACCCAAGACGATACTTTCCATTGTACAACAATTTTATGGATGTGGCCTTTTTATCAGTTTCATTTTTATGGCGTAATCATCTTGTTCTAATAATCTGCAACTTCTATGTCCATTCCAGCCTCTGACCATAGCTGCGGCCTGCGGATCTAAGGTATGTCAGTGAAAGGAATTGCTTTCACTTCACTAAATACAAAACTTAGAACTTTTTCTTTTCTCCACCATTTCTAAATAAAGAACACGCACATAAAAAAATATGAGATGCCCAACATTTCGAGTCTCTTCACTCATAATCAATTAGTTAATCAACTTCCTTTGAAGCCGACGCTCATATTTTTATGCTACTTGATTCATCCTCGTCCATCATGATGCATACTTAACATGCGTATTCAAGCACGGAACTCAGAAGGTGCTGGGATGTGTTGCAGACTTGCAGCAACCCCCATTTATTTATTTTTTGAAAAAAAAAAAAAAGAACTACTAGAAACTAAACAATACGGGAGTGGATCCTCTCCTGAGCTCATTCCCATCCTGAGCTTCCTGACATTTTAACTAGATAATGACACGTGGATATAATGAATCCAACGGTCTACGATAAACTTTAACTTGACTTTATTCATTTTTTTCTTCTCTCTCTATTCTCTTCCTTCACGCATCCCTCTCTCCCCTCTATTCTTCTTTGCTGGTCGGTTCTACAGCTGAGAGTCTTAGACTAAAAAGAATAGAATAGTAGCTTGAAAAATTGGGTCTATGCAGATTTATGTTGGGAACTGATGATTTATTCTCTCTCACTCAGCCTAGCTTACTCGCAGCTGATTGCTTTTTCTAAATTCAAATGCTTATCTATTGTAGCAGATCATCTCCTCCTTTCCTCTCCTTCTCTCTATAATGAAATCACCTGCCACTGCGCCAGAAAATAGACTACTGATGTTGAAGAAATATAAATCTAGTTGTTTAATTCCAATGGATCTGGGTAAATCAAATTTTGGGTCGCCTAATTTATTGAATCATGGTGGCTATAATTTTGGAATTATCTCGTTCCTCTCTTTGTTGGTTTTGCAGAAAATCACAACCTTTTCTAATTGGATTTTGCAAATATAAGAACAAATTGATTTTTGTTTAACGAATATGTTCCCTTGATGGTTTACCCATATACCCAGATATTGTTCTTCAATAGAACAGAAGAGCCAGCCCATCAATGGAACACCCACCCCAAAAAAATCGAACCCATCAATCGAATTCTCTGACTTACTTGTTGTAGGTAATACTTCGATCCCCAATTCCGTCCCATGCATCAATTGAATCCCAATCAAACCCAGAGGGTAGTTCTCTGCTCCGAGTTCACTCGCTCTCTGTTTCTCTGTATGCAAGAATAGCCGCGACGATGCAGTTTTTATTTGGCAGCGAAGAGATTCTGGTTCAGGAGCTCCAATGGCTCCCAGACTCTCCAGTACTTTGAGCGAAGGAGCCGTTCCCCTTCTCTTTCTCTGCTTTTGGTTGAAATTTTAGATGTCAATAATCACTACGTGGCACTATTGTAGACCATTAGATGTTGTTTTTACCATTACAGGATTAAAAGCTTAGGAAGCTCAGGCAAGTTCATTGCTCAGGAGAGGATCCTCTCCCCACAATATATTATCCAAGTCAAGTCTTATAGCTTTTTTGGGCTCTTTGGGGTGTACTATTGCTTATACATGTCAACTTCAAAACTTTTTCAGAGGATCTGAACTGAAGCTGGTGCTTTTGTATTACCCAACTACACCACCACCGGTGCAATTTACAGTTATTCACCAAATCTTAATTACTTTTTTCAGTTCGGTTTAGCGAAGCTTTTATTTGAAAGTTTGATTTGAAGAGGTAGCTGACTTAATGAGAAAGTAATTTAATACCAGTTAAACTTGTTAGGATCATGAATACTAGGATCTTTAATGAGATTATTATTTGCACTTTTAAAAAATTATTATGTTGCAATTTACTAACAACCATAGAACTGAGAAAAATGTTGAGCATAGTGGTCCAAATTGTATAAGGTTAGTCATTAATTGAATTGGATTTTAAATGTGGCGCCGATGTATTTGGGAGAACAAATTGCAGGTGAGTTCGTAATCCTCAGATTTCAAATCATCCAACTTATTTCCTTCATTTCCATGTCTGCTTGTGGGTTTGGTAGAAGCCAGTGTTCCAGTACTCTATAAAGAAATTTCCATTAACATGTGACTTTCATTGAAGCCCCAACACCACTGTGTCTTACATACAAGGGTACTCTATATACAATGAGACGTGTATGATTCTATTTAAGAGCATATATATTATTATAGCCTTGTATTTTGGATGCAATTACAGTAACATAGTTGTCGGTCGCACATAGGTGCAAATAACAATTTTGTGACTTTTTAATATATGTGTTATCTCAGACTTTGTTTGGCTCAATGACTATTTACACTTACATGGTTGTAAGATATTGGAGAAAACTAATTTTCACCTAAACATTTTAAAAGTTGCCAACCCAAAATCTCTAGTAAGGACATTTTGTTTCCACCTAAAATTCAAAAGATTAATGCATAGGAACACAATAACACAGTGACTTGTTCGTCCAATCCAATAGTCCAAAAATCGCTAGAAGTTAAACAATAAAAAATAAAAATCCAATCTTTATGCAGATAATGAATTGAAACAAGATGAAGCTAAGATTTTTAAATCTCGATAACTTCTAGAGCAAGGGCTTTGCTACGTAGAATAGCAGTTCTCCACTTCTCCCATC
>NC_084821.1:58780425-58805416 GCF_958449725.1 Rosa rugosa | reverse complement strand
TTTCGACTTCGGGTTCGGGTTGGGATTGGACTGGTACTGATAGTGATACAGTGGAATGAGAAGAAGGGCTGGGTTCGGGAAGCAAATCGATTACGTCCGCGATGATGACGTCATCGGCGTCGAAAGAGAGAGAGCGATCGAGAGAGTGAGCGTTGGCATCTCTGGCGTAACCGATTCATCCGGCGGCTCTTTTTTTCTTCCGGGAACTCGAATTCTGTCTGGATGTGGTTTTGATCGGATCTTCTCGGTCTTGGTCTAGTGGTGGTGGTGGGGTTCAGATGATGATGATGGCGGAGCTTCAATTTCAAGTTTGGGATCTTGGGCGTTGTCCTCATTCTGCTGAGGAGGAGGAGGATGAGAGTTTAGGGATTTACCCTCAATTTTTGGATCCTCGATTTTTGGACCTTCGTCGGCATCGTCGGCAGGCTGGTGGCGCGCTTGATCGGCGGGCTGGGAGTGAAGGTCGGCAAAGGCAGAGGGAGGTGTTCGAGCGGCGGAGGAGGAGCCAGTTGCTCAGTGGCGGTGGATTCCAGTGGTCGCTGAAGGCAGAAAGCAAGAAGAAGAAAGAAAGAAATATCGAAGAAGAAGAAGAAGAAGAAGAAGAAGAAAAATAAAAAGGAAAAAAAAAATTGAGGGTAAATCGGTCTTTTTATCTTTATTTAGTGACTCACGTGCATCGCACGTGCAAAATTTAACTGTTCCATGACGGAAATTGGTCGTAGGTATCACATTGATACGAAATAATGAATCCAGGTATCACATTGATAACATTCAGAGTTCAGGTATCATTTTGAAAGTCACCAAAGTGTCCAGACACCGTTGGTGAATTTTTCCCTAATGAAAATTACATCCAAGCTGAGTTTCTAAAACAAATTATGAGCTCCCACTGATTCAAACAACATCTAAAGACTCAACTAAACCCATATTCTTAACATGTTCTTTAAAAACTGCAACAGATAATGGTTTAGTAAATGGATCAGCCAACATATCCTCAGAAGACACATGCTCTACACTAATTTCATCAAGCTTTACTTTCTCTCTTACCAACAGATATTTTGGATCCATAAATTTAGATTTTGAAGATCTCTTATTGTTCTTTGAAAAGAACACTGCAGCACTGTTATCACAATATATTGGCAAGGGTCTGTGTATGGTATCTATAACTTTCATGCCTCTAATAAAATTTCTAAGCCACACTCCATGAATAGTTGCCTCATATAAAGCAACAAATTCAGCATACATGGTAGATGTAGTGATACTAGTCTGTTTCACACTCTTCCAAGAAATAGCGCCACCAGCCAACATAAAAATAAAACCAGAAGTTGATTTTCTTTGTTGTTGAACCTTCTGCTTTCCCACAAAATCTGCATCAGAGAAACCAAACACAGCAAGTTCTTGACCATCTATCTTCTTATACACTAGCATATAATCCTTGGTTTTCTGCAAATATCTCAAGACCTTTTTCCCAGCAACCCAATGTGCATGTCCAGGATTAGTTTGAAATCTTCCAAGTATTCCAACTGAGTAGGCTATGTCAGGTCTAGTGCAGACCTGCGCATACATGAGGCTGCCTACCAATGAGGCATAAGGCTTATCCTTCATTGCTTCTTGCTCTAAGCTGTTTCTAGGGCATTGATCTTTATGCAACATATCTCCTTTTGTCATAGGAGCATCACCAGGAGCACATTTTTCCATCTTAAACCTCTTCAACACCTTTTCTATATAATTCCTTTGAGATAATCCCAGAAGACCTCGAGTTCTATCCCTGACAATCTCTATACCCAGAACATAAGATGAATCTCCTAAATCTTTCATATCGAAGTTACTAGACAGAAAAGACTTAGTTTCATTAAGCAAATTTAAGTCACTGCTGGCAAGAAGAATATCATCCACATACAAAATCAGAAAAATAAATTTGCTCCCACTAGTTTTCAAGTATACACATTCATCAAGAGGATTTTCTTCAAAACCAAACTTTACCATCACAGAATCAAATTTTAAATACCACTGTCTCGAAGCTTGTTTTAATCTGTAGATAGATTTCTTAAGTTTGCAGACTAACCTTTCATTCCCAGAAGCAATAAACCCCTCAAGTTGTGTCATATAAATATCCTCATGCAAATCTCCATTCAAAAAAGCAGTTTTAACGTCCATTTGGTGTAGTTCCATGTTATAGTGTGCAACCAAAGCCATAATAATTCGAAAAGAATCCTTTGTTGAAACAGGGGAAAAAGTCTCATTGTAATTTACCCCTTCTCTCTGTGTAAAACCCTTTGCCACTAGTCTAGCTTTATGTCGTTCTACACTCCCATCTGAATTTTTCTTTGTTTTGAACACCCACTTGTAGCCTATAGGTTTGACATTAGGAGGCAACTCTGATAATTCCCAAACTGCATTGTCACTCATAGATTGCAATTCAGACTCCATAGCTTTCTTCCATTGTTTAGATTGAATCTATCTACAGGTTGTTTGTAGGTGACAAGATCGCTCTCTTCCCCTAAATCAAAATCTGTTTCTTGTAAGTAAACTATGTAATCATCAAGGATTGCTGACCTCCTTACTCTCTGCGATTGTCTTAATGGTTGAATAGGCTGTGGTTGTGGTTGAGGTGGAGGTTCCTGCACTACAAGTTGATCTAGCATCTGCGGATCATGATTGTGATGATTTTCAATGGGAATGATCGGCTCAAGAACATGGTTTTCCAGATTTTCTTCATCAGAAAGTGTACTAATAGAAGGGTGAACAACTGACATAGGTGAGAAGGAGGTTTCTGAATTTTGATGTTGCTGAGATAAACTTTTAGCTACTGCTTCTTCTTGTTCTATGAGAAAATCGCTTAAATCCTCCCTTTCTTGCAACTGAGTTTCTTCAATAAATTTAGCATTCCTTGTTTCAATGATCCTCAGATGATATTTGGGACAGTAGAACCTAAAACCCTTAGATTTTTCTGGAAAACCTATGAAGAAACCACTGACAGTCTTGGAATCTAGCCTTTTCTCCTGCGGATTATATGGTCTAGCCTCAGCCTTGCTTCCCCAAACGTGTAGGTGTGCCAAACTAGGTTTTCTACCAATCCAAAGTTCAAAGGGAGTTTTATCTACTGCTTTACTAGGCACCCTATTGCATATATAATTTGCCGTCTTCAGTGCCTCACCCCACAAAAATTTAGGAAGTCCAGTAGTGCACATCATGCTTCTAACCATATTCAACAATGTTCTATTCTTCCTCTCAGCTACCCCATTCTGCTCAGGTGTCCCCGGTGTTGTGTATTGAGCTACAATTCCACATTCCTCTAAGAACAATGCAAAAGGTCCTTTATGTTGCCCAGTTTCATCATATTTCCCATAGTATTCACCTCCCCTGTCAGATCTCACTACCTTAATTGTTCTTGCCAACTGATTTTCAACTTCCATTTTAAAAATCTTAAATTTTTCAAGTGCTTGTGATTTTTCTGAAATAAGGTACAAATAACAAAACCTAGAATAGTCATCAATGAAGGGATAGTGGTTCCTACATATGGTTTGGGTCGAGAATGGACCACAAATATCAGTATGAATTAGCTCTAAAGGTTGCAGACTCCTAGTTGACCCTTTCTTTCTAAAGTTTGTCAGCTTTCCTTTAATGCAATCAACACACACATCATAATCAGAAAAATCCAAAACAGGCAAAATGTTTTCTTTGATTAATTTCTGCATTCTTTCTTTAGAAATATGTCCTAATCTTTTATGCCAAAGAGTAGAAGATTTTTCATTGATTAAATTTCTTTTGACACCAGCAGATTCAACAAGAAAAGACTCATTTGGATATGAACATTCCAATTGCCACAAGCCATTAAATCGAAAAGCATTGCCAACAGCAGAATTATCATAAAATAATTTCCACTCAATTTTATTAATGAAAAAACTGAAATCATTGTCAACAAGTTGAGAACAAGAAATTAAATTCCTTCTCATGGAAGGTACATAGAAAACATTATCCAATTCTAACAAAAAACCAGATCCTAACAAAAGCCTAACAACTCCTATGGCCTCTACTGCAACCTTCATTCCATTCCCTACGAACAAGTTTTGTTCTTCTTTATTTGGTGTTCTCCTTTTTATGAATCCCTGCAAGGTATTAGCTATGTGAATAGGGGAACCACTATCTAGGCACCAAGAATTAGAAGGAACATGTACTAAGTTAGACTCAAAGCAAACAAAAACAGAAAACATACCCTTTTTTGTCAACCAATTTCTGTATTTGTGACAGTTCCTCTTTAGATGCCAGACTTTGTCACAGAAAAAGCATTTGAAAACATTTGAGTTGGAAGTTTTGTTATCTTTAGAAAAGTGAGATCCTCCAGCAGAAGATGAACCCTTAGAGAAATTTTTGAATGTAGGCTTCTTAACCCCATAGTTCTTTGACTGCCCTTTTGTCACCAAGTTCACTGTGGCAACAACTTTGCCTTTCTCCTTCTTAATCCTATCCTCTTCTTGCACACAAATGGATATGAGTTCATTAATCGTCCACTTATCTCTCTGAGTGTTGTAGGTTGTGACTAGTTGACTAAACTGAGGAGGTAGAGAAGAAAGAGCTAAATAAACTAGCCATGGATCTGCTACAGGAACTTCTAGAGTTTTCAGCTTAGTTGCAATATCAATCATCTTCAAACAGTGCTCCCTAACACTTCCATTACCATCATACTTCATAGTCGAAAGGGTATTCATGAGATTTGTTATTTCAGCTTTATCACTTTCCTTAAATTTTTCTTCTATGGCTGCTAAAAAATCTGCGGCTCTCTCACAAACAGGAATCCCTCCCCTTACTGTATCAGTCATTGCCCTCTGCATAATCTTGATGGACATCCTATTGTTGCTCTCCCATTTTTCAGCTTTATCCTTTTCAAGTCTGGTGCTAGTATCAGTAATTTTTGGTGGTTCGGGAACTCTAAGTGGCAAGTCAATGTCCATAAGTCCTAGAGCTATTTCTACATCTTCTTTCCACTTCTTAAAGTTGCTACCAGTAAGTGTTTCAATTTTTGTCATCTGACTCATAACTGAAAAAGAAGAAATAACCTTAATAAGCACTCGGTAAAATTCATACATTCTGTAGAAAATATGCATGAAACGTACATTCTTTATCAAGCATTTGAGTTCATTCTTTAAATTTTAACCCCATTCTGCAGTTTGCTTATTGCACAACACATATGAGCAAGAAGATACAACAAGCCTTTAGTTTCTTTACCACACAACCAGAATTCTTAAAACACTAGTTTCTATGAATGTTTCTTTGCTGTGGCTAAAAGAAAACACCCCTACTTTATGTGTTTTAATGTCTCTGTAATGTGCCAATTCTATGCCTTACTAATGAAATTTTAAACCTTCTGTGGAAGAACATTCAGTAGCTCAGAATAGAATTGCAATCTCAATCTTAAATCCTTGAGTTAAGAATTCCAACAACATAACCACTATGGTGAGAGACATTACTGAAATTCCTAAAACGAGATTGAGGTTCTTTAATGTTTGTTCATACAGACAAAAAGCTTTTATTTTTATCAAGGTTTTACAGCGAAAAAAGAAAAGAAAAAAAAATTTGAAGAAATTTTATGTGTGTGAACAAACATGATGAGAACTTTAGGATATCTTTAGGTGGATTGACCAATCTGTATATGAGTGCTTGCTTTAGTTTTTCTTACAGCTCCTAAAAAAACTTGTTCTTTAGGATTGAAACTAACCTGCAATCCTGATAGCTACTGCTAACGCAATTCCATATAAGCAATCAAACAATTAAATTATGAAATCTAATCAATCAAGAAGAATGTAATATAACATGCTTTTCACTATCCATATATCACAAGCGCAAACAATATCCCAGAATCAAAAAATCTCATAGCAGAGATGAAGAGTTCAAGAGCTGTGTACCTTAAGCAAATTGTTCCTGCATATTAGTGCAATTCAAAATACATACACCCAAAAGAAGTCATCAAGCATCACGTGTATTGAAAATTTGGAGCAATTCGAAAATTATCTCCAGAAATTAAGGAACCCAGAAAAGTTCCCATTTTGTGTTTTGACGTGAAGAAGAGAAGCGAGAGAGGAGATAGAAAATTTTTTGTCCGTTGTTTTTGACTTTCCAACATACAACAACTAATGAGCTAAGTGGGCTTCTAATTATCCGTGAGTTTTTCATAAACCCCCTTTTTTTTTTTTTTTTTTTTTTTTGTTTCTTTAGGTTTTTCAACACCAATAAATAAATCTTAAATTTAGGTTCGGTTTCAAATAGCATATGATAGGCTCTGATACCAATTGTTAGAGTAACACAAACAAACATCCATCATATACATTCAAGAAACACAAACCATAACTCGATGAAGAATTACTAACCTGATGATGTAGAAGCCATCGCAATGCCGAAAGCACAAGTCTTTTGTTCTCTCCAATGCTTTAGCAGTCTATAATGGGGTAGACAATATTGCTTGATTAATTGTGAGAACAGGGACCTTGCTTTATATATGAGTTGATGATTCCTAAACCTTCCCATAAAGATTTCCTTGTGAATCATGGATTCAACTCCTCTGCAAAACATACTTTACTTCATGTCTTAGTAAACTAATTATAGTCCACATAGAATTAGGTTTCCTCAACCTGCAAAGAGTATAATCACACTTTCCTTATTTGCAAGTTATCCGGATTGCATCACATTGTGTAATCCTTAATTCTTGTTCCTAAGATGATCTTATATTGTGATTAATGAAGTTCCATATTGTATGATAGTCCAATTAGGTTTTACAGGACTCGAACTGAATTGGAGACTGACTCGGCTTGCAAGGTATATATCAGTGATTGCCTGCTTGACGTGGGGCTTCACATGGGGCTTCCATTGATCAGAAATGATCCTTAGGAGGGAGGTGTACGTATGATATACAGGTAGGTCGATGAATCGGATATTATTGGCAGCGTAGGTTTCTGCTCGGGACTTTGCATATTGGTTATGGGCATATTGGGTGCTGGGATGATGGGGATGACTACTGAAAATCGACCATAGCGATTGGTTATTCGTCGCTCAAACTCAATCATGGGGACCAAGTGACCGATACCTGTGCTGGGAATGATCACCATCAATCCATCATTGCTCTTTCTTCGGTGTTTGATTCTTCCATCATACTCTTTCTTCGGCTTTGTCAAACACGTACTATGCTCTTCTTAATCTATGATTCTTTCTTGTGTTTATATGTGCATGTGTCTAATGGAACTTAAAATTGATAACGTTTGTTGATAATTTAATTTGAAACCGTTATTTGGTTGTTTCTCTTGGCTGGCTGTTACTAGTGCCATTAAGAACATTGATATCGGACAATAGCAACAGAATAATAACCATTGACTTTAACTCCAGATCGACTAGCTAGCAAGTATCCGGACGGAAAAAGTAAATATAATTACCAGTCTACTAGGATTAGGATCATAATGTGTGTGAGTGTGACTGTGTGTAGGTGATATGCATGCCCCTTCACTTTGAATAGTAGTCTACGATACGCTAGGATCCACTGAAACTGAGTTGATTCACATATATCATAAATTAGATTATTGCAAAGCAAGACTCACAAACACGAAAATTGCTCAAATTCATAACACACGAAACTTGCAAACCTTTAATTGCACTTCCTGTTTCGTTTATGGGCCGTGGACTACTAAACGGTCCGCCTCATCTCTCACTCCCCGCCCCCCCAAAAAAAAAAAAAAAACAGGCCGCCATATATCAACCCTTTATTGTTGTCTTTTTTTTTTTTTAGAATAATTATTGTTGTCTGTTATCATTGTAGGGTTTCTGAGAATAACACAGCGATCATGGGGAAGAGCGAGGGCGGCAACATCGACAGTATGCAAATCGAGAATTCCAGTCCTGTGGAACCCAACTCTTTCTCCACCTCCTTCCCAAAATGCCTGAGTACGTACGTACCTTCCTCTACTCGTACGATTAATTCTAGTTGTGATTCTCATGATCATCCTGAACAAGGCAGACCACACTTGTAATAACCCGTGACCTTCGTCATCATTAAGGCATTATGTTCAGTGATCATAGGTATTGGTTTGACATTATCACCGACTTACTGAAAATACATGCTTTGTTTATTAAGTAATTATATCGGAGCAAAGTGTTCTGATTTTGTATCTAGTAGCATCCATGATTCGTGAATTTGTATCTAGTAGTAAGTATATATTATACCGGAGTATAGTAAAATATGGATTAGTCATGTAAAAACAAAGTTACCATCGTTTCTTCCCCACAGAATATTAGCTGTAACACAATGAGTCATGCTTACCTTATTTATGTAAATATTCTGTAATATTCTGTGATATGTAATATTATGTAATATCTGTAGTATTATTAGGTTTACTACTTACCTTAGGAGTAGTATTTGTCTTATTAGGCGCAATTGTAATTTGTATATAATTTCTTCTTATAAGGTGAATGAGATATAAAAAAGTAATTCAGCCAAAATTGTATCTTGTTTCTTGTTATATTTTGACTTGGTATCAGAGCAGAGATCCGATCCTGGACTCTGACTCATTGTCCTTTGATCCTTGACTCTTGTTCTTTGTGCTTGGATTTGTTCCTTGTCCTTTGATCCTTTCATCACCGTTGCCTTCTTATATTTCCGAGTACTTTGTTGTTTTTCCTTCCGCTGCATATTCACCATGGTGAAAGCTCCTTCTTCCCCCGTGTACTCCTCAAGTCTGACTTGTAACTACTGCAAGAATCCAGGCCACATCAAAGCAAACTGTTACAGGTTGGTTGGTTTTCCAGCAGGCTACTTTGATAGGCCACGACCTCAGGACAACAAACCTAAGAGAAAGGCTGCTGGTCATCTTGTTCAAGACCAAGATTACTATGCGGTGACAAAATCAGATCACACCAACTTTGCTGGTAAGGATACCGCATTCGTAAGTTGTGGTGGTAATGGTAAGATTGGAGTTGCTTTAAAAATTTATGGCTTTACTGGTGGCAATACTTGGATAATTGATTCTGGAGCATCTGACCATATGACCTATGATCGTAGTTTCTTTCTTTTTCTCAATCCACCCTCTATTTCCTCTGTTGTCAATGCCAATGGTGATTCTTTTCCTGTTTTAGGAATAGGGTATGTTCGTCTCACCCCTTCTTTGACACTACATGATGTTCTTTATGTCCCTGATCTCTCTCATCATCTTATATTTGTGCCTCAGCTTAATACTCAATCTCGGTGTTCTGTAACATTTTTTCCGTTGTATGTGATTTTTCAGGACCTCCTCACCAAGGAAATAATCGGCAGGGGTTATCTGAGGGGTCGACTATTTCATCTGGATTGCATGTTCACCGGAATGAAGCCGGAGAAGGTAGTCCAAGCAGCGTTGATTTCGACTGGGGTTACTAATCAAGTTGAAGAATTATGGCTATGGCATCGGAGATTAGGACATCCTTCCTGTAATGTCATGAAGAAATCTATGCCATCCTTGTTTTTGGGCATTGATGAGTCTAAGTTGCATTGTGAGTCATGTGTCTTAGCTAAAAGTCATCGTACTAGTTATCCTTTGAGTACTACTAGGAGTTCTTTTCCTTTTGAGCTTATTCATTCTGATGTGTGGGGACCTTCCCGTGAGTCAACCTTGTCTGGCAAACATTGGTTTGTTTTGTTTATTGATGATTATACCCGTCTTACTTGGGTCGCCTTATTAAAACACAAATATGAAGTCTTCTATGCTTTCCAAGAGTTTTTTGCTCTTGTTCAAAATCAATTTGGAGCCAATATTAAAGTCTTTCGTTCTGATAATGGGGGGGAGTTTGTCAATTCTCAGTGTACCTACATGTACGTTGCAAAGCATAATTAGCTATAATCAGACACCCTCATTGTACCGCCAGAGGTACCAACTATCGTCAAATGAGTAACTCATAGATAGGCAGCCAGGCGGGCCACGGCCTGAGCACAAACGTTCCCCAGGATCACCGCTGACGCGCCGCCACGCACTCTGCCAAGACGGCATCAGAAGCTACTGAAACTGGGAACTGAAGCACTTCAGTCCCACATCGAAAACAAGGAGAAGATCAGACGTCTCCTCACCTATAAAAGGTCCTCTCTTCTCCCTTCATTAAATTACGCATTAACTCTCATTTATTACTGTGCTGCCTATATATCAACTGACTTAGGCATCGGAGAAGTGAAGACCGCCCAACGCGGTCTCCCTCTGACGCCCTGTCTTTCACTTGGCAGCTAGCAGGAATTACCAGGTATACAGAGTAGCGGTCCGCCCGCCGGACCCGCGTTAAACGGAGGTTTGGCTACCGCCAGACTTTGAGCATTAACACTCATTTTCACCAATTCTTTCAATCTCATGGGATCATTCATCAAACTACTTGCCCTCAAACCCCTGAACAAAATGGGGTGTCAGAAAGAAAGAATCGTCATGTTCTTGACATAGCCCGGTCTCTTCTATTTAGTGCTCATATGCCTAAGTATCTTTGGGGAGATGCAATTCTCACTGCTTGTCATCTCATCAATAGGCTACTTTCCTCTGTTCTCAATGGTAAAACCCCCTATGCTGCCCTTTCAAATCATGTGTCTGTCCCTTCATTTTCTAATCTCCCTGCTCGTGTCTTTGGGTGTGTTGTGTTTGTCCATATTCCTAAGAATCAAAGGTCCAAACTCGATGTCAGGGCATTAAAGTGTGTTTTTGTGGGCTATGGTGTTAATCAGAAGGGCTACAAGTGTTTTCATCCTCCTACACAGAAAGTTTTTGTTACCATGGACATAAACTTTTATGAGGATGCATGTTATTTTTCTCCCATCAATCCGTCACTTCAGGGGGAGAAACACACTTTTTTGGAAGAGAAGTCTTGTGGGATTAAAATTCAGCCCCTTGAAGCCAATGACACTCCTGCAGAAACAGAAAAGGCAATTGCCGAACAGAGCAATGCGAGTTCCGAAACAGAAAAGGCAATTGCTAAATCGTCTACCCTTCACCATGCAACTGCCGAACAGAGCATTGCGAGTTCCGAAACAGAAGAGACAATTGCCGAATCGTCTACCCTCCAAGAAGGCCAAGCTCCTCCACCCCTCTTAGATACAGATAACCCTTGTCAATCAATCCATGAGGAGCGTCCCAATCTTGAGGTTAGTGGTGTTTCTTCTAACTCTGATATTGGTGATAGTGTGTATGTTTTGCCTCCTAGGTCCACCCGTGGTAAACCACCTCGTCAATATGAACCAAGTTTAGATGTTAAGTCTAAGTATGCCATAGCTAACTTTGTATCCACCCACCGATTATCCAAATCCCATGCTTCTTTTGTGAATCAAATATCCTCTGTATGTGTTCCCAGTAAAGTGCAGGATGCTCTCAAGGATCCCAAATGGTCTCAAGCGATGAATGAAGAGATGGAGGCATTGGAGAAGAATAATACTTGGGAGTTGGTGCCACCTCCACAAGGAAAGAGAGTCGTTGGATGTAGATGGGTGTACACTATTAAACACAATGCAGATGGTTCAGTGAACATGTATAAAGCAAGACTTGTTGCAAAGGGATATACTCAAACATATGGCGTGGATTATGAGGAGACCTTTGCTCCAATAGCAAAGATTAACACTGTTCGAGTATTGATGTCTCTAGCAGCTAATCTAGATTGACCCTTGCAACAGTTTGATGTGAAGAATGCCTTTTTACATGGAGAGCTATCTGAAGAAGTCTATATGGATCTACCACCAGGATATGAGGCAAGCACATGAGGTAGATTTGTGTGTAAGTTAAATAAGTCCTTGTATGGACTCAAACAATCACCACGAGCTTGGTTTGGAAGATTCTCTCAAGCTATGCGTCGTTTTGGGTACAAGCAGAGCAACTCTGACCGTACATTGTTTCTGAAACGCTATGAAGGTAAATTAACTGCCTTGATTATTTATGTTGATGATATGATAATTACTGGTGATAATTCAGAGGAGGTTGAAAGATTAAAAAATCTGGTTGCATCAGAGTTTGAGATGAAAGATCTTGGTTCTCTTAAATATTTTTTGGGGATTGAGGTCGCCAGGGGGAGTTCAGGAATTTTCTTGTGCCAAAGAAAATATGTGCTTGATTTGTTGACAGAGACAGGAATGTTAGGGTGTAGACCTGCTGATACTCCTATTGAGCAGAATCATAAACTGGCTGAGTACCCTAATCAAACTCTGACAGAGAAGGCTCGCTATCAGAGGTTAGTTGGCAGATTAATCTATCTCTCACATACTCGGCCAGACATTGCATATGCAGTTAGTGTTGTGAGTCAATTCATGCATAATCCAAGTGAAACTCATATGGAAGCTGTGATCCGTATTCTGAGGTATTTAAAGTCTGCACCTGGAAAAGGCTTGATGTTTTCAAAACATAATCATCTGGATATTAGTGGTTATACAGATGCAGACTGGGCAGGTTGTGTTACGGATAGAAAATCCTGTTTGGACCCAAAATGAGCATTTTGGCCTGACAAGGCACGTCTTGGAGAAATTGAACCAATGTCAGTGGCTCAAGCTATATATTGTCGACAAGTTCGAAATATATATATTTAGAGGCTAAATAAAGCCTACTATGGAAGCATGAAAAGTCAACTATAGCACATTTTTCTACTTCGGTTAGGAGAAACCGAGCTAAACAAGGAAGGAGGGGTGGCAGACTGACCAAATGAACTCGAAATGAGCTGAAACTCTGCAGATCCATTCTAGACAGCCCAAGAATCATTTCTTATGAAGAGTGCCAGAGCTAGCTTTGAGTGGAAGGCCTTCAAATAATTAGTCCAATTTTCTGCAGAAGCAAAACTGGGAAACTGGACCTGTAAGAGGTCCAGCAGCATTTCCGGCCCAACCACATGGAAATAAATTCTGAAATTTTACCACAATAATCTACATTCATGGTGGATCATTTCATATGAAGAAATCGAAGGTTGAATCTGAGTTCTTAGTGGAGATAAAAATGAATGAATAAAGGAGCCGAAAGTGCTTCCTTATCTCCCAAATTCATCATTCCTATTAGTGCTCCACCTCCATCTCCACCTCCCTTATCTCCCAAATTCATCATTCCTATTAGTGCTCCACCTACACCTCCACCTCCCTTATCTCCAATTAGTGCTCCACTTTCATTTGTTTAATGCCAAAGTAGTTGGCATGGTAGCCTATAAATAGAGGTTACATTGAAACACAATTCACACATTCACATTCAACAACAACATCTCTAAGATGATCTAAGTTCTCTCTAGAGCAAACCTCTCTAAGAGCAACTCCTCTCCTTCTCTTTCTCTTACCGGTGATCATACTCCTAGTCCTAGTCTTCTCAGAAGCCGACTTTCAGTGCCACCAAACCCTCTGTCAACGTGCTTCGGTCCTAGTCTCCTCGGGAGCCGACGGTAGTGCCGCGACCACAACGGTTACAGAACCAGCCAAGCAAGGGTAACGCCCTAGCAACCCAGCCAAGCTAAAGTCACGCTTTAGCAAATTCTCTCTACTTCCCGGTGATGTCGCTCTGCTCGATCTACAATATTGAGTATCGATTGTGTTAACAAGAAGCTCAGCAAAAGTCCTCACCACGAGGCACAAAGAATCCCACGACGAGATTGGTGCTCTCCTCGTCCACAATTGCTTGAAAGAAGTCAGGTCAAGGGACACCCCCGACGACCGCACCCGAACAGTGCTGGCACGCCCGCGCAAGAAAAGAGACTGTTGACCAGCTGCAACAAAACTGGAGCCAAACAAATCCACTTCTGGTTACTTCACTTTTGTAGGTGGTAATCTTGTTACTTGGAGAAGTAAGAAACAAAAGGTTGTGGCCAGGTCAAGTACTAAAGCAGAGTATAGAGGTATGGCTCATGGAGTTTGTGAATTACTTTGGTTGAGAAATTTACTTCGTGATTTGGGATTTAAACCCAAACGAGCCATGGATTTGTATTTTGATAATAAGGCAGCGGTGGATATTGCTCACAACCCAGTTCAACATGATAGAACTAAGCATGTTGAGGTTGACAGACATTTCATTAAAGAGAAGCTCGATGCTAAGCTTATCTCTTTTCCTTTTGTCCACTCAGAAGAACAATTAGCTTATGTTCTCACAAAGGCAGTATCGAGTAAGGCATTTCATGACTCACTTGACAAGTTGGGCATTCGTGATCTGTATGCGCCAACTTGAGGGGGAGTGTTGGCGTGAGTCATGCTTACCTTATTTATGTAGATATTCTGTAATATTCTGTGATATGTAATATTATGTAATATCTGTAGTATTATTAGGTTTACTACTTACCTTAGGAGTAGTACTTGTCTTATTAGGCGCAATTGTAATTTGTATATAATTTCTTCTTGTAAGGTGAATGAGATATCAAAAAGTAATTCAGCCAAAATTGTCTCTTGTTTCTTGTTATATTTTGACTAATTGTAATCCCTTGATGGCGACAAGGGTGAAAAAGTTGAAACTGAAAATTAACAAGTATGAGATAAAAATTGAACTAGGAAGGCTTGAGCTTTCTTCCAATTTAATGCATTAGTCTGAGAATACCACCATGGCCAGTGGATTCTCTTCGATCATCTCATACGTAACATTCTTACTGCTTTTATTTTCGTTGAAGACTTAATCGATCCCATGCTTGAATGCTATGCAGGGAAAGTTTTGCCGGAAACATGGCGTCGTGTTTAGAATTGTATGGCATTTCATGCACTCTGGATCTGGTATGTCAGAATAAATGTTGTTTCTGAAATATTTTATGTTGAATTTGTAAATATGAAATGTTGATATTCTTAATTAAATTCTACTCTTCTCTACTAAAATTACATTGTTATATTTATAATTATGGGCAGGTCGAGTGTTCAATGACAGTCTCTGCAACCAGAGATACTGGTGACCCAGATAATTTTTTCAAGGCTAGGGACATTGTTCAACTTATGTCAAGAGGGGGTCATGCAAATCGGGTACGTACGAATAAATTGACATTTTCTTGTCTAATAACTAATTTTCGAAATATTTGTTAAGGCGGTAATTATTTTTGTTTCTTCAATGTATTTATTTTTTCTTTTTGAAGGCCTATTCTGGAAAACTCATATGACTATGAAATCATTAAGACTGGTTATCAAGAAGGTGGGCTTTGTGCACTATATGGTTGATAAGGTGGATACTGCATAAATTCCTTCCGTTTTATTTCCTTGCAGGTGTCTGTCAATCTTCTTAAAACAAATCTAGCTTATCAAAGTCTTTTCTTTATGTCAGACATTACTCCAGCTGCAATGTGTGGCCGTTTAGTTTTAACTGTAACATGGTGAATTAAGCTTTTGTTCGACCTTTGAAATTCTAGAGTTTAGGTGATCTGTGACCTACCCCATAAATATTTGGATTCTAATATTTTTGTAAATCTTGGGCTTTATGCAAAAGCTTAATTTTCAGAGTTTTCTAATTTCTACTATTTTTGTGCAGGAGCAATTTCACAAACGGCGGGATCTTTTCGTAAGCTCCATGAAGGTGCAACAAAATATCTACTTATGTTTTTACTGATTCCCATTAAAGTGGAAAAAATAAAAGGATACACCTCAAGGGAATGTATGATGCACTAATTTTTCACAATATAATTGGGATTCGTAAACTGATCAACACTGCCATTGTTGTTCTCGTAAGTGTTACTGTGTTCTTTGTTATTATTTCGATACGTTTTCTTTAATTTTCTGATTTTCAGATTATTAATTTTCCCCTAAATCATTAGGGAGACACTATTGCTATTGTTGGTGATACTTATGGATTGAAGATTGTGAGAAGCCTTGTGAAAGACTGCATTGTTCCTAACAACCCTCCTTCAAATTATGTTATGAGGCTGAAAAAATATAATGAAGACTGAAGAGAGAGGCGGAAAAAGAAGTGAAGTAAAGATGATTTTCATTTATAAATGGATGAATTTAGTAGTCAAATTAAGATTTTTAATGGGTGTAACTTACAAAATGTAACATTTCATCAGCCCTTTGGGTCAACTGTCAGGTTAATGTTCCTCTCGCAAAGTCGAAATGCAACGAAAATTTATGTTTTGCTGAATTGTGAGCCTGAATACAGCAACAAACTAGTTTGGTGTTGCAAGTCATTGATTTGTATAAGAATCAATCTTATGTTTGTTTTTTTGCCATTAGTTGTTATTTCTATCTATTTTGTGCTCTAAATTTGTTTTACTCTACTGAGGAAGGTGAGCTCTGTTTAATGACAGACTTCTGTAAACACTACAGCAGCTTCCAATGCTAATTGCATGATGTTACATCCTTTTGATACCACATGATAGGTTCCATTTTCTTGGTGAATTATCACCCCATTTCTCCAAACACAACATTCTCTACTGCTGGAAAGGATCATGATATGCCTCGGGAACGAAATGTTCAGGACGAGCAACTGAAAAGTAAATAAAAAGGAAGAAGATAAACGAAAAGAGAAAAGCAGATGATTAGATTGAGCATCTACTTTTCAACTTAACTAAATGCTTGTCCTTGCTTTTGAAAAATCATGTGCGGGAAGAAACAAAATCCTATAAGCATCGTTCTATTGATATAAAACT
Source organism: Rosa rugosa (assembly GCF_958449725.1). Lineage (NCBI taxonomy): Eukaryota > Viridiplantae > Streptophyta > Magnoliopsida > Rosales > Rosaceae > Rosa > Rosa rugosa. The sequence continues at coordinate 58,788,874 of NC_084821.1, read as the reverse complement.
TCTACGACAGTTAATGGGCATCAGTGAAAGGCAGTCACAATACATTACAGTTTTCATTCATGTACTTCACATTCTTATTGAAATGAAGTAAGGCACTCTCAGTCGGGTTACAAATGGAATGGAAGTTGATGTTAGAAATATCTTCTTCAGTGGCCCTATTACCTGGTTTGTTCTCTCTTTTTGCAGGTTCAGCTCTGGCTTAATGAACTTTGTGAAGATCTGAATGAACGTCTACAATTAGACTTGGACGTACTCAAACTGGTTTCTCATAAACTAGTACCGCTTGCCACCGCAAAGTTTTTATTTTTTATTTTATAGAGTCGCAAACACTAGTTATGAAGGAAGACTTTAAAAATAAAATTTGACAAATCAAAAATTTAAATAATTTTAGAAATAATAGAATAATAAAAATAGCTCAAAATCATTTTTTTTTCTTTTTAAAATAACAATCCGAAATTCTAACCACCACAGGTGGTCGAGTTGGTAACACCCGGGTTCGAATCCCGCCGATGCTTATTGGAGCTAAATCCCAATATATTTGTTTGGACCCAAAATGAACATTTTGGCCTGACAAGGCGTGTCTTGGAGAAATTGAGCCAATGTCAGTGGCTCAAGCTATATATTGTCGACAAGCTCGAAATATATATTTAGAGGCTGTTTCTACTGAAGAATACGGAACGAGACTAAGTGTGGATCATGAGAGAGAGAGAGAGAGAGGGACACAAGCATGTATAGTGGTTCACCTTGCCCTTGAGGCAAGGCTACGTCCACTTAGATATTGTACTATGTAGTGAGGCCAAGTAGCCTTTGATAGTGATACAAGTGAGGGGATCATGGATCCCTCCTCTCTAAGAAGGGGAGGACTTCCCTTTATAGCTAAGGGAAGTCCCCATCTATTCTATATTTCCGATGTGGGATACAATGTACATATTGCTTCTCTTGAAGCCTCTTGGAGAGCATGGGAGGGTGGCCTCCCTATGAGGTACCGGCCGACTTCCACCATAGCGAGGTAGCTCGGGTGTCGGAGTACCGGATGCATGTTGTAGGCGGGACTAGCTATGCCGCGGGGCCCACCTAAGAGGTCGTTGCTTATGCTTGGCGGTATGTAGTATAAGTGATATCAACAAGTCCCCCAAGTCCCCGAGTAAGAGGCGCTTCTTGGTTGGGGAGTTTAAATATGATGCCGCCAAGTATAAGTGATGACCTTGTTTGAACGCTATACCCATACTAGTCCCCCAACTCCGTAAGTAAGAAGGGACTCTACGGGTATGTTGGTGCCCCGGGGCCCTCATCAAGCTAGTACCTGCAAATAAGATGAGTGCACACAAAGCATATTGATTGCGCTAGGGCAATCGAAGTGACATTTGAGTCAAATGCATCGAGGTGCATGAATGTTTATGTGAGATGCATGTTACACAATGTGTGTATGCATATATTATGTAATGTTTGACATACGACGTATAAGTTGAAAATGTATGTGTTATGATAGTATAACGAAGTGCATATGATGCATAGATGTGTGATGAACACGATGACACCTAATGATATGTAATGTTGTATGCACGTGATGAACACATGTTAGGACCGGGAGTGTAGTTACTCGCCGAGTCCCCCAAGTCTCGTAGAAAAACAGGAATTTGGATTTAGGTTATGTTCGACGAAGTCGGTAAGGTGAGAATGAAGCAAAGGTATCGAAGTAACCATTGACAATACTAGCGAGACTATGGCGTGACCATGATAGTCCCCCAAGTATAGGTTAGAGGAACGAACTCTAACTTACTTAACCCGAACGTATAAACCATAACCTGATTGTTTGGCTCATGTGAATCGGGAACGTAAGAGATGAGCTCGCTCATGCTGAGTGGATGTGAGTTTTGTCCTATGGTCTTATTAATGGGATGTAAAAGAAATTTAATTGTTGCGATCAACAATAGGTGAAAAATTTCAATATTTCCATTAATAGACCATAACACGAAAGTATGAGCGTGAAGCTCAATGATAGTCCCGGTCGGGTACTACCTCCACGTGTGATAAGTGGTATGAATAAGTCCCCCAAGTATAGAGAATGCTCGGGAGGTGAGGGCTTGAGCCTATGGTTCCCGATGGGGTAGAATGAGGATTTGGGTCTCTGATACCCGGAAGGGTAGATTGAGGACTTGAGCCTCTGATACCCGGAAGGGTAGAATGAGGACTTGGGCCTCTGATACCCGGAAGGGTAGAATGAGGACTTGAGCCTCTGATACCCGGAAGGGTAGATTGAGGACTTGGTGCCTCGTAACCCCGTGGGGGTACTTGGTGGCGTTGGCCTCCGGTACCCGATGAGGGTGTCTGGCCTTGGGCCTCCGGTATCCGATGAGGTTTGGGCTAACTCGTATACCTAGTGGAGTAGATAGGCTCGAGGCCTCATGTACCCGATGAGGTGAGGGAGCCCGTGATCCCGGTGGGATTGATGAGGGCTTGAGCCTCCTTAACCCAATGGGGTTGAATGAGGGCCGGTAGGCCTCCTTTACCCGGTGGCGTGGCCCCGGGTAGAATGATGTAACCTCGTTGGGGTAACGGGTGGCCTTGGGCCCCGGTACCCGGTGGCATGGCCCCGGGTAGAATGAGGACTTGATGCCTCTCGTAACCGATGGGGTAGAGTGAGGGCTTGATGCCTCTCGTACCCGATAGGGTAGAGTGAGGGCTTGATGCCTCTCGTACCCGATAGGGTAGAGTGAGGGCTTGATGCCTCTAGTACCCGATAGGGTAGAGTGAGGGCTTGATGCCTCGGGTACCCGATAGGGTAGAGTGAGGGCTTGATGCCTCTAGTACCCGATAGGGTAGAGTGAGGGCTTGATGCCTCCGGTACCCGATGGGGTAGCGTGAGGGCTTGGTGCCTCTGATACCCGGAAGGGTAGCGTGAGGGCTTGGTGCCTCCGGTACCCGATGGGGTAGCGTGAGGGCTTGTACAGCGTGGCCCGGTGGGGTCACGTGAGGGCTTGAGCCTCCTTAACCCAATGGGGTTGAATGAGGGCATGTAGGCCTCCTTTACCCGGTGGCGTGGCCCCGGGTAGAATGATGGTTGTAGCCTCGTAACCCCGTTGGGGTACCTCGCCGATTGGAGAGGATTTGTGTAATGATATGACCTTGACTTACCCCTTGGGGGTACCGCGCTCGGAGCGAGGATTTTAAGTGCCGCATATGGCGCTTATGTAGTGCCACATGTATGCATGTAGTAATTTAATTGATGAGCAATTAAATTGAAGCATGACATGTATGTTTAACATGCACTTGTAGTGGAAATGCCAGTGAGAATTTGCACTTTGTAAGCATGCTTAGGAATTATGGAGACATTTAGAGCATGACATAAATATTTAGGCATAGTGAATATGTTACTAAGATCGATCATCATGAGATAAGTAATTATCAAGGCATGTAAAGCATGGCAGTGGCTCCACTTGAAAGAAAGTACGATAATGACTTATCTGGAGCCGATAGAACGAGATTTTAATGGTGTGAAAAGAATTGAAGTATCCGATGATGACGCTTTATTTGAAGTGCTCCAATCGACCATCGAGGTATCAGTTCCATTGTGAGGAAGTTCCCAATAGGGATAATCGAACCTCAAGAAAAAGTAAATGATTAGCATATAAGTTTGTTAATCAACAACATCAATAGTTTGCTTATATGTAGCTTATGAGGCAGGTAAGGCGATGCACATATATGATGTGTTTATACGGATATAAAGCGCCTTAAAAAGTAGAAGTGTATGAGTCAATTTAATTATATAGTACCAATGAATAAAGATAGTGTACCCACAGATGCTAGTAATTGGTCATGGCAATTTGATGGACTAAATTAGTGTACGTAGCTGGGACTTTATTTAATCATTTGGAAGCATAGTGTAATTATGAGAGCTCCATGTAATCATGTTATTATGCACAATTATGTATTTGGATATTTCACAAAGAACTGGGAGCATACGATGCACCTAAACGATGCACTGGAACACATCACTTGCGAGTTCTTGGGCACGAGTGGTGTGCCAGCATGTTAATTTGCGATAGAAAAGACGTTTGGATTATAATTAAAATGTGTGAGGCATAAGCGTGGAAAATTAAGCCAATGTGTAAATGTGAATGTGTGATCTTGTTCTAATTAGATAGACACAAGAAGCATGGACGAATGCTCAGCTGCCAACATGTAAGCCAAATAGGTATAAAATATGTGTGATTGCGGCAAGTAAGAAACCCACACTAAATTTGGTACTGATGCTTAATTGCAGCCATAGTTGAGTTTTTGAAAATTGAAACAAACAGAAGTGCAGTAAGCTGACTTATATGTGAGTCAATTGATAAGTATAATTGTAATGTGCCCAAAGTTTGGATGCACATGCAGCAAATATGACAAGTGAGTGACCAAGGATGGTGACCAATGTGGTAATGACAATTGATGAAGTCATGGTAAGCAAATAAGCTAAGCACGAGTTAATTTTGTGACATTGTAATTTATTGTGCCCGGAAATTATATATTGCTACCGGTAACGTGTATGGTGGCCTGCAACAGTATTGTACTGAATCTACACGTGTACGTGTTGATCATGCTCAAGTGGATGACATGTATACGTGTGAGATCCCTCTCGTGCATGAGTTGTGTGCATGGTTAATTGGATAAGCCTGGGGTGTGAGGTGCATGCACATGTACTACTGTAAGCATGCCTAGATATTATTGTAGAACCATAGGAATAATATATAAAACTCATAAGAGCACTTATCTGGATGGAGATTCCTCAAAGACTGAGAAGGATGAAGCACCGAGATTGATATGCTGCTTCAAGTCGTGGAGTCATCATTCGTGTCCTTCTGTCGTGAATGTTTATAGCTATGGTGCTGTGTAATTTTTTCCGTTGTGCTGGTACAGGAGGGTACCGGAGGCTTCGACCAAGAAGGCGGGTCGAAAACATGTTCAGGTGATCCCCGGTGGCCATTCCATCGTTATGAGATACTGTGCTCTCCGGTTGGGTGCCGGAACCATATTCTAGGGTGTCCAAAGCAATTGTCTAGGTGTGGCCAAGATCGGAATTCTGGGGTTTTTTTTTTTGTTGTCCCGGAGGAGGAGGAGCCAAGGAGGTCCTGGAAGGATATGCAGGTACCCAAAGTGAAGTCACCGGGATGCGAGGTTCACAAAATGAAGAAGTCACCGGGAGTTGAATAGGTGAGTACTGAGTAGGTGACCAGATTTTTTTTTTTTGTAAGTGTCGATGCTCGGTGAATGATCGAGATGTCGGCCGGGAGCTGCTGAGATAAGTCACCGGAAGGACAGATATGATGAAGATACCGGAATGGTTACCGGAGAGGAGGTAACGGGTTACCGAAGAGGAAGTGGAGGAAGTGAATGTTGCTGCCGGGCAAGTTCGCCGGGAGGAAGGCAACGAGAACAGGTTTGATCAGTGTGTCATCGGGACTGGTGAAGATGAGTCACCGAGACCGAGACTTTATGAGGTTGGCCAGCATGGCTAATTTCAGACCGGGATGAGTTGAGATGAAGGCTAGATGGTGGAGTAGCCGGAAAGCCTGTTTGCACACCGGTGCCGCTGCAAATATGGGGATGGGTGTCCAGAGCAGAACCAGTCCCTTCTATCCCCTTTTTTTTTCTTTTCAGCCGTGATGCTGATGATCTCCCGGAGGATTAGAAATCCAAGAGATCCCGGACGGTTGTGCTGGTATCTGAGATGCCAGACAAATGGCTCCTTGACCACGGGTCCACGGTATTGATGAGTGTCAGCGAGAGATACCACCGGGACGGGTACTTGAGATTTTGGAATTCCCGGTCGAGCAAAATTGAAGCACCAGTGAGTAGAGCAGCTCGGTGACTAGGACTGACTCGTTGGTGTTATCCGGGAGGAAGCATGAGTGCCGAAGAGAATTTGGGTGCGCTATTGGTGGCACCTTGGATAACTATGCTGGCAGGTGAAGAGATGATTCCCGCAGGCCCAAATACAGTCTCCGGGGACGTGTTGATGAGTGAGGCCAGCAGTTCTGTCCGGGTCCACGTGCAACTGGACTTTGATTGCTAGATGCATGGTGTTGTGTTGAATGGCAGCGGGATGGAGAGAGATACCGGAGATTAGATGATAGTTACCGAGAAGAATAAGGTCCCGGGGGGGTTTGAGTTCATGGGTGCCAAAATAAGATTTGGCCTATGAGTTGAGGGTGCGGGGTGTGCACGTACCCGCTGGTTTATGAAAGTACCGGAGGCTTAGGGGTGGAGGTACCCGCTGACTTGTGAAAGTACCGGAGGCTTAGGTAAGTACCGGAGGCTTAGGTACCCGCTGACTTGTGAAAGTACCGGAGGCTTAGGTACCCGCTGACTCAAGTACTCGCATGTACTCTTGTACCCGGACGGCTCATGGTACCCGGATGGCTCATCTTCAAGGTCGGAGGTTCATACCCAAACATAGGGCCCCTCCTTCTAGCGCCAATGTTTCTACTGAAGAATACGGAACGAGACTAAGTGTGGATCATGAGAGGGAGAGAGAGAGAGGGACACAAGCATGTATAGTGGTTCACCTTGCCCTTGAGGCAAGGCTACGTCCACTTAGATATTGTACTATGTAGTGAGGCCAAGTAGCCTTTGATAGTGATACAAGTGAGGGGATCATGGATCCCTCCTCTCTAAGAAGGGGAGGACTTCCCTTTATAGCTAAGGGAAGTCCCCATCTATTCTATATTTCCGATGTGGGATACAATGTACATATTGCTTCTCTTGAAGCCTCTTGGAGAGCATGGGAGGGTGGCCTCCCTATGAGGTACCGGCCGACTTCCACCATAGCGAGGTAGCTCGGGTGTCGGAGTACCGGATGCATGTTGTAGGCGGGACTAGCTATGCCGCGGGGCCCACCTAAGAGGTCGTTGCTTATGCTTGGCGGTATGTAGTATAAGTGATATCAACAGAGGCTAAATAAAGCCTACTATGGAAGTATGACAAGTCAACTTTAGCATATTTTCCTACTTCGGCTAGGAAAAAACCGAGCTAGACAAGGAAGGAGGGGTGGCAGACTAACCAAATGAAATCGAAATGTGCTGAAACTTTCCAGATCCATTCTAGACAGCCCAAGGATCATTTCTTATGAAGAGTGCCAGAGATGTTTTTGAGTGGAAGGCCTTCAAACAATCAGTCCAATCTTTTGCAGAAGCAAAACTGGAAAACTGGACCTGTAAGAGGTCCAGCAGCGTTTTCGGCCCAACCACTATACCAAAAATTCTGAAATTTTTCCAGGGTGATCTACACTCATAATGGAACATTTTTTATGAAGAGGTCATAGTGAAATTCGGAATGCTTGTTGGAGAAATAATTGAAGGAATAAAGGGGCAGAAACTGACCTAAAACCAGCTCAATATTCACATGTTCATGTTTCCTACCCACATGAAGAAAGCTAGATGCTTTTCTTCTTTTCCTTGGATATATTTTTCAAGACAATCTCTTTAATAGATCATCATCACTTCCATGTTGTTGCACCTTCATGCCTTGCTTTCATTTCATCATTTCTCTATCTTTTCCATATTTTACAAATCACTTTCATATTCCACTTTCATTATTTTTCTTCCACTCATCATTTCACTCTTCTTTTTCTTCCCTATATAAACACCTTCTCTTCTCATTCTAAAACACACATTCACAACACAACAACAACATCTCTAAGATGATCTAAGTTCTCTCTAGAGCAAACCTCTCTAAGAGCAACTCCTCTCCCTCTCTTTCTCTTTCTCTTAGCGGTGATCACACTCCTAGTCCTAGTCTTCTCAGAAGCCGACCTTCAGTGCCACCAAACCCTCTGTCAAAGTGCTTCGGTCCTAGTCTCCTCGGGAGCCGACGGTAGTGCCGCGACCACAACGGTTACAGAACCAGCCAAGCAAGGGTAACGCCCTAGCAACCCAGCCAAGCTAAATGTCGCTCTGCTCGATCTACAATATTGAGTATCGATTGTGTTAACAAGAAGCTCAGCAAAAGTCCTCGCCACGAGGCACAAAGAATCCCACGACGAGGTTGGTGCTCTCCTCGTCCACAATCGCTTGAAAAGAAGTCAGGTCAAGGGACATCCCCGACGACCGCACCCGAACGGTGCTGGCACGCCCGCGCAGAAAAGAGACTGTTGACCAGCTGCAGCAAAATTGGAGCCAAACATTTTGGCACGCCCAATGGGACAAGGTTAGAAATTTTTCTTTTTCTCTTGAATACATTCAACCACCGGGCTTCAAAACAAACATTTTGGCACACCCAGTGGGACTACATCAGAGTCTTTTTGTGTTCACCATCATTGGGATGCCAGAGGAAAATCTTTACCAAAAGAAATTCCTGAAGTCATGGCGACGATAGAAGGCTATGTGCCCATTCCCATTCCGGAGAATGCGAGCATAGAGGAGCGACTTGCTATCTTTCAACAGAACACTGCTTCGTATTATGCGAATTT